>NW_025422525.1:0-142373 GCF_904849725.1 Hordeum vulgare subsp. vulgare
GCTCAGCCTTATGTAGGAATTATACATCATTAGAATCATTTTCGCATCATCTTAATCAGTCAATTTAGATTTCCGTTCGTCTAAAACTGAAAATTATATTATATGGCATCGTCGACAGATAACAGTAGCCTTTCGACCAATTCTATATTACATGATAGTTTTTTGTTGCATGATGTACCTCAAACAAAAACTTACATGTAGAAATCAGACAATTCGTAATATGTTTTGTAACCTTTTTAATCATTACTGTAAATTTCCATATCCTATAAACTGAAACATTTTTAAAACATGATAGAAGTCATATTACAACAACCTTTCATTTATTTCATGCTTCGGGACTAGTCTCTGCAGCAGTATGTAGCTCCTCTTATATAGGAATCATACATCTGTAGCACCATTTTCGTACCCTCTCGATTCAACACTCTAGATTTTCACTTCATGTGAAAATGAAAACATATTTACATAGCATCTCGACATATTCCACTCGCCTTTCCTTCATTTCAATCTTCAAGAGTAGTTATCGATGCATTATATACCTCACACAACGACTTAAATGTGGAAATCAGACAACTTGTAATATGTTTTGTACAATTTCGTACCATCATGGTATATTTTTCTCTTATGTGAAACTGAAAAGTTGTTTAAATAGTGAAATCGACATATGCTACCAATCCTGCTTCATTTGTTGCTGTCAAAGTTGTCTCTGCAGCAGTATGTAGCTCCTCCAAAAACTTATTTTTACAAATGATATAATTTTAGCACATTTTCTTAATCTTTTCATTCATTACTGTATATTTCATACCGTGTAAACTGAAACATTTTTCAAACATGATAAAAGTCATATTACAACGGCCTTTCCTTCATTTCATACTTCGGGATTAGTCTTTGCAGCAGTATGTGGCTCCTTTTATATAGGAATCATATATCTTTAGCACCATTTTCGTAACCTCTTTATTCATCACTCTAGATTTTCACTTCATGTGAAAATGAAAACATATTTGTATAGCGTCTCCACATATTCAACTCACCTTTCCATCATTTCAATCTTCAAGAGCAGTTACCGTTGCATTATATACCTCACACAACGACTTACATGTGAAAATCGGACAACTTGTAATATTATTCGTATTGTTTCGGTCCAACATGGTATATTTTATCTTATCTGAAAATATATTTTTTAAATAGACAAATCGACATATGCTAGTAATCACGCTTCATTTCTTGCTTCCGAATATGTCTCTACAGCAAGATGTAGCTCCTCCAACAACTTATATATGAACTGATATCATTTAACACTTTTCTCGTAACCGTTTTCTTCATTACATGTAGATTTTCTCTTGCCGGGGAAGTGGAATATTTTTCAAATAGGGTAGTCGCCATACTACAACATCATTTTCTTCATTTCATACTTTGCCACTACTTTTGTGCAGCAGTATGTGGCTCAGCCTTATGTAGGAATTATACATCATTAGAATCATTTTCGCATCATCTTAATCAGTCAATTTAGATTTCCGTTCGTCTAAAACTGAAAATTATATTATATGGCATCGTCGACAGATAACAGCAGCCTTTCGACCAATTCTATAATAGATGATAGTTTTTGTTGCATGATGTACCTCAAACAACAAGTTGAATGTAGAAATCAGACAATTCGTAATATGTTTTGTACCATTTCAATCCATCATGATATATTTTCTGTTGTGTGAAATTGAAAAGTTGCTTAAATAGAAAAATTTACATATGCTATCAGTCTTGCTTCATTTGTTGATGTCAAAGTTGTCTCTGCAGCAGTATGTAGCTCCTCCAAAAATTTATTTGTACAAATGATACAATTTTAGCACGTTTAGATAACCTTTTTATTCATTACTCTAAATTTCCATATCCTATAAACTGAAACATTTTAAAAAAAGGATAGAAGTCATATTACAACAAACTTTCCTTTATTTCATCCTTCGGGATTAGTCTCTGCAGCAGTATGTAGCTCCTCTTATATAGGAACCATACATCTGTAACACCATTTTCGTACCCTCTCGATTCAACACTCTAGATTTTCACTTCATGTGAAAATGAAAACATATTTACAAAGCATCTCGACATATTCCACTCGCCTTTCCTTCATTTCAATCTTCGAGAGTAGTTATCAATGCATTATATACCTCACACAACGACTTAAATGTGGAAATCGGACAACTTGTAATATGTTTTGTACAATTTCGTACCATCATGGTATATTTTTCTCTTATGTGAAACTGAAAAGTTGTTTAAATGGTGAAATCAACATATGCTATCAGTCCGGCTTCATTTGTTGCTGTCAAAGTTGTCTCTGCAGCAGTATGTAGCTCCTCCAAAAACTTATTTGTACAAATGATATAATTTTAGCACATTTTCTTAATCTTTTCATTCATTACTGTATATTTCCCTACCGTGTAAACTGAAACATTTTTCAAACAGGATAGAAGTCATATTACAACAACCTTTCCTTCATTTCATACTTCAGGATTAGTCTTTGCAGCAGTATGTGGCTCCTTTTATATAGGAATCATACATCTTTAGCACCATTTTCGTAACCTATTTATTCATCACTCTAGATTTTCACTTCATGTGAAAATGAAAACATATTTGTATAGCATCTCCACATATTCAACTCACATTTCCATCATTTCAATCTTCAAGAGCAGTTACCGTTGCATTATATACCTCACACAACGACTTACATGTGAAAATCGGACAACTTGTAATATTATTCGTATTGTTTCGGTCCAACATGGTATATTTTATCTTATCTGAAAATATATTTTTTAAATAGACAAATCGACATATGCTAGTAATCACGCTTCATTTCTTGCTTCCGAATATGTCTCTACAGCAAGATGTAGCTCCTCCAACAACTTATATATGAAATGATATCATTTAACACTTTTCTCGTAACCGTTTTCTTCATTACATATAGATATTCTCTTCCCGGGGAAGTGGAATATTTTTCAAATAGGGTAGTCGCCATATTACAACATCATTTTCTTCATTTCATAGTTTGCCACTACTTTGTGCAGCAGTATGTGGCTCAGCCTTATGTACGAATTATACATCATTAGAATCATTTTCGCATCATCTTAATCAGTCAATTTTGATTTCCGTTCGTCTAAACCTGAAAATTATATTATATGGCATCGTCGACAGATAACAGTAGCCTTTCGACCAATTCTATATTATATGATAGTTTTTGTTGCATGATGTACCTCAAACAAAAACTTACATGTAGAAATCAGACAATTCGTAATATGTTTTGTAACCTTTTTATTCATTACTGTAAATTTCCATATCCTATAAACTGAAACATTTTTAAAACATGATAGAAGTCATATTACAACAACCTTTCCTTTATTTCATGCTTCGGGACTAGTCTCTGCAGCAGTATGTAGCTCCTCTTATATAGGAATCATACATCTGTAGCACCATTTTCGTACCCTCTCGATTCAACACTCTAGATTTTCACTTCATGTGAAAATGAAAACATATTTACATATATAGCATCTCGACATATTCCACTTGCCTTTCCTTCATTTCAATCTTCAAGAGTAGTTATCGATGCATTATATACCTCACACAACGACTTAAATGTGAAAATCGGACAACTTGTAATATGTTCTGTACAATTTCGTACCATCATGGTATATTTTTTCTCTTATGTGAAACTGAAAAGTTGCTTAAATGGTGAAATCGACATATGCTATCAGTCCTGCTTCATTTGTTGCTGTCAAAGTTGTCTCTGCAGCAGTATGTAGCTCCTCCAAAAACTTATTTGTACAAATGATATAATTTTAGCACATTTTCTTAATCTTTTCATTCATTACTGTATATTTCTCTACCGTGTAAACTGAAACATTTTTCAAACAGGATATAAGTCATATTACAACAACCTTTCCTTCATTTCATACTTCGGGATTAGTCTTTGCAGCAGTATGTGGCTCCTTTTATATAGGAATCATACATCTTTAGCACCATTTTCGTAACCTCTTTATTCATCACTCTAGATTTTCACTTCATGTGAAAATGAAAACATATTTGTATAGCATCTCCACATATTCAACTCACATTTCCATCATTTCAATCTTCAAGAGCAGTTACCATTGCATTATATACCTCACACAACGACTTACATGTGAAAATCGGACAACTTGTAATATTATTCGTATTGTTTCGGTCCAACATGGTATATTTTATCTTATCTGAAAATATATTTTTTTAAATAGACAAATCGACATATGCTAGTAATCACGCTTCATTTCTTGCTTCCGAATATGTCTCTACAGCAAGATGTAGCTCCTCCAACAACTTATATATGAAATGATATCATTTAACACTTTTCTCGTAACTGTTTTCTTCATTACATATAGATTTTCTCTTCCCGGGGAAGTGGAATATTTTTCAAATAGGGTAGTCACCATATTACAACATCATTTTCTTCATTTCATAGTTTGCCACTACTTTGTGCAGCAGTATGTGGCTCAGCCTTATGTAGGAATTATACATCATTAGAATCATTTTCGCATCATCTTAATCAGTCAATTTAGATTTCCGTTCATCTAAAACTGAAAATTATATTATATGGCATCGTCGACAGATAAAAGTAGCCTTTCGATCTATTCTATATTACATGATAGTTTTTGTTGCATGATGTACCTCAAACAACAAGTTACATGTAGAAATCAGACAATTCGTAATACGTTTTGTACCATTTCAATCCATCATGTTATATTTTCTCTTGTGTGAAACTGAAAAGATGCTTAAATAGCAAAATTTACATATGCTATCAGTCCTGCTTCATTTGTTGATGTCAAAGTTGTCTCTGCAGCAGTATGTAGCTCCTCCAAAAATTTATTCGTACAAATGATACAATTTTAGCACGTTTAGATAACCTTTTTATTCATTACTGTAAATTTCCATATCCTATAAACTGAAACATTTTTAAAACAGGATAGAAGTCATATTACAACAACCTTTCCTTTATTTCATGCTTCGGGATTAGTCTCTGCAGCAGTATGTAGCTCCTCTTATATAGGAATCATACATCTGTATCACCATTTTCGTACCCTCTCGATTCAACACTCTAGATTTTCACTTCATGTGAAAATGAAAACATATTTACATAGCATCTCGACATATTCCACTCGCCTTTCCTTCATTTCAATCTTCAAGAGTAGTTATCGATGCATTTTATACCTCACACAACGAATTAAATGTGGAAATTGGACAACTTGTAATATGTTTTGTACAATTTCGTACCATCATGGTATATTTTTATCTTATGTGAAACTGAAAAGTTGTTTAAATGGTGAAATCGACATATGCTATCAGTCCTGCTTCATTTGTTGTTGTCAAAGTTGTCTCTGCAGCAGTATGTAGCTCCTGCAAACACTTATTTGTACAAATGATATAATTTTAGCACATTTTCTTAATCTTTTCATTCATTACTGTATATTTCCCTACCGTGTAAACTGAAACATTTTTCAAACAGGATAGAAGTCATATTACAACAACCTTTCCTTCATTTCATACTTCGGGATTAGTCTTTGCAGCAGTATGTGGCTCCTTTTATATAGGAATCATACATCTTTAGCACCATTTTCGTAACCTCTTTATTCATCACTCTAGATTTTCACTTCATGTGAAAATGAAAACATATTCGTATAGCATCTCCACATATTCAACTCACATTTCCATCATTTCAATCTTCAAGAGCAGTTACCGTTGCATTATATACCTCACACAACGACTTACATGTGAAAATCGGACAACTTGTAATATTATTCGTATTGTTTCGGTCCAACATGGTATATTTTATCTTATCTGAAAGTATATTTTTTTAAATAGACAAATCGACATATGCTAGTAATCACGTTTCATTTCTTGCTTCCGAATATGTCTCTACAGCAAGATGTAGCTCCTCCAACAACTTATATATGAAATGATATCATTTAACACTTTTCTCGTAACCGTTTTCTTCATTACATATAGATTTTCTCTTCCCGGGGAAGTGGAATATTTTTCAAATAGGGTAGTCGCCATATTACAACATCATTTTCTTCATTTCATAGTTTGCCACTACTTTGTGCAGCAGTATGTGGCTCAGCCTTATGTAGGAATTATACATCATTAGAATCATTTTCGCATCATCTTAATCAGTCAATTTAGATTTCCGTTCGTCTAAAACTGAAAATTATATTATATGACATCGTCGACAGATAACAGTAGCCTTTCAACCAATTCTATATTACATGATAGTTTTTGTTGCATGATGTACTTCAAACAACAAATTACATGTAGAAATCAGACAATTCGTAATATGTTTTGGGCCATTTCAATCCATCATGGTATATTTTCTCTTGTGTGAAACTGAAAAGTTGCTTAAATATCAAAATTTACATATGCTATCAGTCCTGCTTCATTTGTTGATGTCAAAGTTGTCTCTGCAGCAGTATCTAGCTCCTCCAAAAATTTATTTGTACAAATAATACAATTTTAGCACGTTTAGATAACCTTTTTATTCATTACTGTAAATTTCCATATCCTATAAACTGAAACATTTTTAAAACAGGATAGAAGTTATATTACAACAACCTTTCCTTTATTTCATGCTTCGGGATTAGTCTCTGCAGCAGTATGTAGCTCCTCTTATATAGGAATCATACATCTTTAGCACCATTTTCGTACCCTCTCGAGTCATCACTCTAGATTTTCACTTCATGTGAAAATGAAAACATATTTACATAGCATCTCGACATATTCCACTCGCCTTTCCTTCATTTCAATCTTCAAGAGTAGTTATCGATGCATTATATATCTCACACAACAAAGATGAACATTTAAAAACAAAAAATCGATGAACTTTTTTTGGATCGTTGATCTTTTTTTCCAACATCGATGAACTTTTTTCGGGTCGATGATCTTTTTTCCAACAAAGATGAACATTTAAAAACAAAAAATCGATGAACTTTTTTTGGATCGTTGATCTTTTTTCCAACATCGATGAACTTTTGACGGATCGATGATCTTTTTTCCAACAAAGATGAACATTTAAAAACAAAAAATCGATGAACTTTTTTTGGATCGTTGATCTTTTTTCCAACATCGATGAACTTTTTTCGGATCGATGATCTTTTTTCCAACAAAGATGAACATTTAAAAACAAAAAATCGATGAACTTTTTTTGGATCGTTGATCTTTTTTCCAACATCGATGAACTTTTTTCGGATCGATGATCTTTTTTCCAACAAAGATGAACATTTAAAAACAAAAAATCGATGAACTTTTTTTGGATCGTTGATCTTTTTTCCAACATCGATGAACTTTTTTCGGATCGATGATCTTTTTTCCAACAAAGATGAACATTTAAAAACAAAAAATCGATGAACTTTTTATGGATCGTTGATCTTTTTTCCAACATCGATGAACTTTTTTCGGATCGATGATCTTTTTTCCAACAAAGATGAACATTTAAAAACAAAGAATCGATGAACTTTTTTTGGATCGTTGATCTTTTTTCCAACATCGATTAACTTTTTTCGGATCGATGATCTTTTTTCCAAGATCGATGAACATTTAAAAACAAAAAATCGATGAACTTTTTTTGGATCGTTGATCTTTTTTCCAACATCAATGAACTTTTTTCGGATCGAGGATCTTTTTTCCAAGATCGATGAACTTTTTTAAAAATCGCCGAACTTTTTTATTATTAACTATTTTTAAAAATGAATGAAGATTTTTCCAAAATCGATGAGCTTATTTTCTGAAATTATGAACGTTTTCTAAAATCAGTGCACAATTTTTAGAATTGACTGAACTTTTTGTAGTTTGATGAACTCTTTTACAAACTACTCCCTCCCTCCGTTCCTAAATATAAGTCTTTGTAGAGATTTCACTAGTGGACTACATACGGATGTATATAGACATACTTTAGAGTATATATTCAATCATTTTGCTCCGTATGTAGACCCTTAGTGAAATCGCTTAAAAGACTTATATTTAGGAACGGAGGGAGTAGTTAGCATGCACGTGCAACGCACGACTAACCGAATAATTTATAAATTGCTTTTTATATTAAAATTTTAGCAATGCCTCTACTTTAATCCTCAATCGAAACAACTACTCGTATTTTGTAATGCCACAGTTCTAAAAATTGTGTTATCAAAATTTCAGATTTAAATTGTGTTCTCAAACATATCATAACCACTTCATTGACCTAAAACAGGCTAAACCCCACAAAGTAAGTGTGAAGAGACACATGGTATGAACACTCTCTTATAGATTATTCATTATAAAGATGGCAAGGTCTCAAATGAATTCAGAATTTAATATTTGTTCTTCAAGAAAGTCTAGGAAGCAACACAAAAGTAATGAGAGAAAATAATAACACATCAAAATAAGTGTCAATAAATGTGAATATAAAGGATCATATGTGTGAGAATGCATCTATAAGAACAAACGCATCAACACAAATACTATACAACATTTACATAAAATTGAGAACTCAGATACGCAATAAATTATGAAATTTTGAATCCACCATCCTCCTTTCTCAGTGGATAGGCAAAGCGAGTGTACCACCAGAGCGGCATAAATAAAGCCATAACAAATTAGTACTTCCTTATCTCTCCCTGTATTATTATAAACAAACAAAAATCAGACAACAAATAAGATGGTACCATTTAAGTGAACATGTGAGATAGTACATAATGCTCAGGGTAAGAAATATAAGACCGGACTACAGATCCCCAATATGATGGTATGGGAATGTCTACACACTCCAGCATTCTCAAATCTAGGCCCTGCAAAAGTTTCAAACCCCATTGTTTAGATGAAACTGTAACTGGCCATCTCCAATATGAAGATTGTATAATCCTCTTTAAAATAAGGCACTGATGGTTGGTAATCTGAAACCTAGAAGAGTATCATTAATTGGGTTCGCAAATAATCTTTTGCTTTGATAGTCCAAGTAAAATAGGCATGTGTCTCAAGATTGCAGTATATATACAAGTATACTTTTGTTCCTTTTCCAGCAGCATTTTGATTGTCCCTCACATGTCTATGCTAAAACAAGGCTATGCTTACAAATATTCAGTGCTTATACAACCAAATCCTAAAATCATAAGGAAGACACTTGTAATTTGCAATTAAATGGATTGATGAACATATTTATCTTTCACAACTCTAGCTTGGCCAGTAGCAAATAATATAGATTTTGAAGTACTATGGTAGATTAACTCTTGCGCGCAAACATTCAGTGCCAGCTAGGATGAAGTGTGAATTGGCAGTGTTTGTTGAGGACACCAGAGGATTGTACTCTAGGAAAAGGTTCAGAAAAACTTTAAACACTTCAGCTCACTTCCTCAATGGTAGCCAATGAACTATAGAGCATACTCAGTGCAATCTCTTTCCATCCTACCGATCAGCATGTACCCAGTTCTCCATACAAGTGACCGACTCCTCAAAAAATATATAAAATCAATCACAAATTGATAGAGAAAAACGAATCACCTGGTGCCCTTCCCTTCCCTGCAGCAAAAGACCACTTCTTCCCCAACATGGAAATCTCAAGGCCCCTTCCACCACCTGTAATAAAAACAATATTCGAAGTTAGCATCACATTATCAGACACGTGCTACAGAGATGCCGGTGGCACACCAAGGCTGATGCAGGTTGGGTCAAAGTCATACTCACACATGTGTTCATTGCAAAATCATTGATCTGGATCCTTATTGAAATACAACAAAGAATCCATGTAAGAAGAAACCTGAAAACCAGAGTACTGCACACAACCAGTGGCGAATCCAAGGGGGGGGTGCTTCAACAGGCTTAAGCTGCCCCTCCAAAAATTAGAAAACAAAAAATTGCTAGTATTAATCATAAAAAAACATTATCTAAACTAAAAAACTGATAGTTAATGTTTTTTTCTTCACATTGTTAACATTGAGACCTCCCTTTATTTTCTGTCAAGATTCGCCACTGCACACAACCAATCAGCTAGCTTACCCTTTTGCATGGCTAACAACTTGAAAATATTGCCTACAGATATAACAAGAAAATAAATCTATTACAAATGATTTTGAAAAATCTTCTAACTGGTTAAACTTAAATGTCAAACGTATATGGAAATATAAGAAGCTCAGGCTCATACCTTTCTTTATCCTTGAACACATACTGATGATTAGCCTAGGTGCCAAAATCTCAATTATTTGAAAATAGTTCAGCACTTTGTGTGGCACTTGATTTTGCCAGCAGGTGCTAATCACATAAACCTGCATCGTGTTGGCAAATTATTCAGGACAAACCATGGAAGAAATCACATGAAGTCTATAAAACTATTATCCCATCTACTAACAAAAAGTTGCTGGAATAAATTGTATCAACAATAATACTGTACAATTGATTCTGAATATAAACAAACAACAGAAGAATTGATTCAAAGGGAATTGATTCAAGCACGCGCGGCAGCCAAGTCATCCTAGCCTGCGATAGAAAAAGTACTACACAATAATAATTGGACTACTAAATAAGGCTAGAAGCAAGATGAACCCCAGCAAAATAAAAATGCCAAGTCTTACATCTTGAATCATCAGAGTGGCTGCGCTCCATTGCAAGGTCAAATAAGCTTTGCAGGACAAATGCAAGCCGATCACATGCAGTTTCAGTAAGAGGAGCAAGCCATGATCGTGCAGCCGCGCGTGCTATCTCAGCAACTGCCTCAGTCATCCCACTGTTTCCACCTCTTCCAGCATGGGCAAGTAATATGTTCGCAATACCCACGCTAATCAGCCGCTCGCACGCGTTTACCAGGAGCACCAGACTCGATCTGTGAGGGGAACGAAGGGGGGGGGGAAACCCTAGAAGAGGTGAAGCGCGTCACGCACCTGGAAGCGGCAGCGGGGATCGAGGGCGGTGGGGTCGTGGACCATCTGGAGGACAAGGGGGCGGCGAGTGCCCATCTCGACCCGCAGCGGCGCCCGGAGCAGGTCGGCCACATAGGCCGTCGCCTCGGGCTCGGCCGCGTCGTCCTCCCCTGCCGCCTCGGCGACCTCGGCGACGAGGTGCGTGAGCAGGGACACCTTGCGCGCGAGGCGGAGGCAGTCGGCCCGCAGCGGCTCCGCGGCGGCGCCCACGGCCGCGATCTCCCGCACGATCTCCGCGACCGCCCCGGCCGTCGCCGTCATCGCGCCGCCTCGGGTCAGGACTCCGCGCGGAGGACGGGAAGGGGGGGGGCGGCGGGGAAGAGGAGGGGGAGGGGCATGCCAATCTCCAATGTCAACGTCGCCCATGATCCTAATGGCTGGATGGTCGTGTGATTACAGGGGACGTTGCTGGGCATGTTCTCCTCTTTTTTTTTCTTGCGTGATTGGAAGTTTCGTTGGTGGAGTATGTTCAGCCAATTGTAATTGCTAAGTACACCCAGCAGACGGTGGATTAACGAGGGCTGTTAGATTAAGATCTGTGGGATTAATCGTGGGGTGTTGATTGGTTATTTTTTTGGTGGGGCGTTTGATGGGGTGTCTGTAGTGTAATTCTTGTTCGATTGTTTAATAGTAGTATAGATTACACAATTGATTTTCATCCGTGGCCGCGCATGTTCTTCGGCCAGCCCATCTAGACGCGGCTGTAGGCGCCGGTTGTGTTCCCCGCGTGCAATAGGAGCTCCCTCCACTTATAGTGATTGGAAGCAAACAATCGACCACACATGACTTAAATAGGTAAGGTAAGTGCGGCCCATTCAAATTGATACATTATTTATTTATTTATTATTTAGAATTCTGTTTAAAAAATTATAATCAAAGCTACTAAAATAAGTAAGAATATTTTCTGTCATAAAAAATATTTACACATATAAAAAATAGAAAAAATAATAAAGGTTCATGTTTTTTTAAATGCAATTTACAACAATGTTGGTGTACGTTGAAAAATGTTGAAGCGTGTATTCGTTCATAGGGATGAATATGCGCATGTATACGAACATTTGTGAATGTAATGTGTTTCTGCGAGAAGAAGAGATATCATCATACCTGAGCGACATTTTCAAAGAGGGAAACGACACCCACGGGCATTGACGCCACTCTCAGTCAGCCTGCCCCCCAATCCCCCTCTCCTCCGAGCACGGCGACGGCGCCGCCGCCCGCCGGCGTTCCATGGGGATTCGCAACACCCATCTGTTGTCCCAGGCATCCAAACGGAGGATCCTTGCATCTCCTTGGCGGCATGGCGTGCGCTGTCCACTCACCCACCCAATCTCGCGCATCAATCTCAGTCCGGCCCAACGCAGGGAGTCCACTTCTCTCCGTGTTGTACCTTCAGGCTTGAGTTGAGTTCAGCCGAGTAAAACTGCATCTTAATTGAGGTGATTATTTTCTGGGTTTCAACTAGGGGATGCTCTTCACTGTTATGCTCCTACCCACCACCAGCAGGCAGGCAGGATATTAATACCCAAACCCAACTACTCCCTCTGTACCATAATATTTGTTGTATTTTTCCCCAACAACAAATATTTAGGAACACAGGGAGTAGTTACTTCTTGAGCGTCTACACATTCTAGCCAAAGGCACTCTGAACTAGTTCTTAAGCAAAAAAATCTGAATTTGGTTCGTTGTGCAATATATTTACACATGAGCGAAAGACCCTGGTTGTTACTTACCACTATAAATAATTGTCTTCAAAAATGTTGTAGGGTTTCCTTCTTGATCTGCAATCTGCATCGCCTAGTGATTAATCTAGTAAGTAGGTCTCATGTTGGGGGCACATTTTGCAGGTCCCTCTGCTTGTGTGGATCACATGGCATTGAATGCCCTGCAGTGAGTAGTTGATGAGTAGTAATTGTGGTGATGCAGAGAGAGAGAGAGAGAGGGCAGTCATGATTTGAACAGGGCCTCACAGGTGAAATATCTGTCCAGGATGTAGATGTATTGCTGAATTGCTGAGGGGAGTAGAGTGCTAGTACTTCTCTTGGAGAGTTTGACAAGGTAGTAGTAATAGATAATCACCATTGTCTCTTCTAATTGGTTAATTGGTTTGTGTACATATAACATAACATCTGTCTCTTGAACTTCCTCCTTAATCAGTGTACAACTCCATAGTCTTTCATTCCCAGTGGGTGACAATCTCGGCTTGGTTTAGGCTAATTATTAATGGATCAATAATCTCTGGACAAACTTATGTGTGGAGGAAAAAATTGGCTGGAAGGAGGACTGGAGGCTCCACATCACATGTGAACAGAATGCAGAGCAGAGGAGGCAGCAGCAGAACACGCCCTCTCTCTCTCTCTCAATTATTGAGAGCTCTCACTCACTCCCAGCTCTATTATTGAAGCGCCTTTCTCCTCCTCATCCTGGGTCGATCCAGCCACCACCCGCCGCCGGTGAGAAGCAGAGCACAAGCAGCTTGCAGATCAGCGAATCCAGGAAGACGGCGACGCCGATGGTTAGTCTAGACTCTAGTTCCAATCCATTCTTTTACTCCCTTAGAGCTGCAACATGATGCTTTCCACCGGATGGATGGATTTCAAGCTGCAACCTGATGCTTTCCACCGGATGGATGGATTTCAAGCTGCAACCTGATGCTTTCCACCGGATGGATGGATTTCAAGCTGCAACCTGATGCTTTCCACCGGATGGATGGATTTCAAACTGCAACCTGAAGCTTTCCACCTGTGCTTGGTTCCTGCAGGCTTGGATGTTTCATTTCAGTCGCTTTTACTCAAAGGTTTATGTCGTGATATGCTAATTTTTTTCTTGGAAAATGTTGTGATATACTCCCTCTGTAAAAAAATTATAAGAGTGTTTAGATCACTACTTTAGAAAATGATGGAAATATGATGTAGGGTCGTCATGTGCTTGTGACTGTTTTGTTTGACTCCACACTGATGAAACCTGAATGCTACTACTATAACTGTCTTCTCTCATAAGCTAAGAAAAAAAAAGGTGGTTACATTTCCTTTTTCTTATGCAACGTCCAGGTCAGGATATATCATCTTGGAGTTATGATATGTGCGGTTGTTTTTCAGGCACATGAATTTTCAGTACCTGGGAGATTGAGCAAGCAGGACCAACCTGCTTAATTAACTTGGTCTCTGCTTTGTGTCGCGTGCAAATCAAACCAGGCGCGTCGTCGCTGCCGGAAGGATCTACTGTACAGGTTGGTTCTCCCCTTTTTCCAGGTGATGTGTGTGCTTGTCTTGTCATGAGGGTGAGAGAGCAGAGAGGGTGACGTGAATTTTGGCTGAGACTAGACTAGACTGCTGCTTGATGCTGCTGCAGAGTGGGAGAGATAGATAATGAGGATAGATCGATGCTGCACTGCTGCTCTACTTGTTTCGGTGCTCATGTTATTGTCCCTGATGCTCTTGTTTCTACTTATTTTACAGGTTCTTCGTCACAGCCAAATGAGCCATCGACCTATATGGACAGAGACAGAGGGATGTTTGATGGTTCTATGGAATCAATAAAATAAAATGTAGGTGTGTGAGATCTGTTAATTGGGTTGGACTGCACAAAGAAATAAGGGGATGTTGGTACTAGAATGAGAATTTGGTGAGTGAGATTTGGTCACTTGGTTGGAGTTGCCTTCAGCAACCATCATCTGGAAAATAAGAAAACCTCGAAAACCATGGCAGAGGCTGTTGTCGGGCAGCTGGTGATGACGCTCGGGGCAGCGCTCGCAAAAGAGGCGGCCACCTATGGACTATGGTGGAGCACTGTTGTGCAAGGAAGCTGCGGCCTTGAGGGGTCTCTTCGGCAAGATCCGTCGGTCCAAGGCGGAGCTGGAGAGCATGCAAGCGTACCTGCGGGAGGCAGAGCGGTTCAAGGACACCGACGAGGCCACATCCATCTTTGTCGGCGAGATAAGCTGGAGGACTCCAAGCATGGAGGGTTCGCTGGCAAGATGAAGAAGAGGATGAAGCATATCAAGACCTGGCCGCGTCTGGCAGCAAAGCTCCAAGAAATCGAAGCCCAGCTGCAGGATGCCAACCGGAGGAAGAGGGATTACGCAGTCTCTGGTTTGTCTTAGGTTTATCTAAAAATGGATGTATCTAAATACTAAAATATGACTAGATACATTCATATCTACATAAATTTAAGACAAAAAATTTGAGACGAAGGGAGTATAACTTACCTCAAACAACAGCCATGTCTGCCATGTCTCTGTCTGTGTTCGTGCAGATAGGTGCATAGAACGCCAGCATGATAGTTCACCTGGCCAAAGAACTTGTACATGCATGCGCATCATCGCCTGACCTTTGGGATTTTCATGTGCACACAAAGATGAAAACTTAATTGGTCGTTATGGCTAGGTACAACCTATAGAAAACTATATTTAATTCCGGCTGATATCCAGATGTATAGTATTTGAACAGCAAGTCCACGTCGCAATCGTTTCCTATTGCTTTTTTAATTATTCAGAACTTTTCATGTCCGTGGTTTCTTTTAGCCTGAACGTATTTGTTGTAACATCTTTTTGCCTTCTTTTTTCTTCGGGACTCTGCACGTTAACGTTTCTTTTGTACGTACAATTTTGTGTAAGATCCTATCAAAGTTCTTTCCTTATTTAGTCCTAACCGTAAATTCCAGATCCGACAGCTTAATTAGTCTTGATAATGTGGATTAACATGGAGGCTCGTATGATGCATCCAATTAGTAAATATAACATATAAGATAAGATAGAAGATATAAGATGTGCACTGCTAGGAAGGCAGATTGTGACAGGGGCTACCACTTGCGTGTTGCGGTACAAAGCAGTGGACAGCAAGGATATCAGCTTCAGGACCATATCAGCATTATATTCCTGGTGTTGGAACACAAGACTCTTCTGCCCCATCTATTGGGTAACTGACAGTGTCCACACATCTTCCAGTTCGAGACATGGCAATGTCAGTGTTATTGAAATTTCCACACGAGTGACATTTGACAGGACAAGAGTCGACTATGCAGTCACTAGAACACGGCATGGGGTTCCATCAAATAAGACTTGGAAATATGTTGAATTATTATCATGAGAGCATGGTCATATGCTTCTGGAAACCCAATCTTGATTTATGTTGTTGTAAATTAAAGACCTCCGTCAATGAATTTGCGATTGAATGTTATTTCTTGGGGGGTCTTATTTGTTGCACTGGAAATGGAATGTATGTAAGTTAGCTTCCAAGTAATGTTGATTGAATGTTCATCCAATAATGCAAAGTTCATCTGTTTTTCTGAGAAAAGGAACACAAAGTTATCTAAACAAATATTTGTTTCTACAATAAGGAATAGAGGTGCTCTTTTTCTCATCTGTCCCATCACAGGGGGGGAATCCATCCTTCCGAGGAACCAGACGAGTGGTTCTGACATGTATATCGACCGAAATTTGTATATAAGAGTAAACAAAAAAAATCATATATGTTGAATTTAACTGAAATTACTCTGTTGTTTCTGCAATAACAAGTGCAGGACTAGGAAGGCAGTTTGTGACAGGGGCTGCGGCTTGCTAGTAGCTTCAGTCTTAGGGTAACATATCACAGGACCACAAGATTTTTCTGCCCCATCTACTGGGTAACTCACAGTATCCACCCATTCTTCAGAAATTGCAACTGTCACTGTTACTAGAATTTCCACACTGTGACGGCACCCCTTGTCGCACACACACACAAGTACCGTTTGACAGGACTGGATTGCGCCAAGTCTATGCATCCAATACAACACGGCAGGGAGTTCAATTAAATCAGAGTTGGAATTATTATTTTTCCTGCCTACGATCGAAGACGACGTGTTAGAAGATCAGCTGTGGCATGTGGCTCTGTTCTTGAATGTGTTATTTAATTCCATGACCGCGACGATTTCTTAGTGGCAAAGAGGGGGAAAAAACTATCTATCTATGTCTTCGTGCACAATCCTGAAGGTTAGAATATGCGAAACTTCAACAATGCGAATTATGCAGCTGGAAACGCAACCTGGAATGATGTTGCTGTAAACTAAAACCGCATCTCAATGAATTTGTGATGAAATTGGAGACCAATGGTTTTATGGGTCTTTCATATGCAAAAGAAAAGAAAATGCATGCAAGCTAGCTTCTCAGTGGCAATCTTCATCCACTAACTGTATGTTCTGTGAAAATGTTTCTCAACAAGAAAAAGGCAGCCTTTTGTCACCTCTCATAGACTTATTTGTATCAAGAATTTACTATTCAAGTAATATTTTTCATCATAATTTATCAAGAGTAATGAACAAACAAATAGATGGATGTAAGATTTCATACTTATTTGATGAAGTTGCTCCGCACAGCAAGCAAGGCAGTTTGTACAAAGCATCTATACTGGGTTGGTATTGTTACAACAATAACTTTTACAGATAAGTGCATCACTCCAGGATACATACATATACACATACATACATACATACATAATAAGTTAATACCACATATTGTATCTATACCTCACACATCGTCTTCCTCTGACACCACACTCAATCCCTCCTCCGAGACCGCCGTCAGCTCGGAGGTGAAATGGTAAGAGTCCTCCACATGGATGTGTCCTTCGTCACAAAAAAACGGCCTTGAAGGCATCTGTAGGTCATCAACCCCAGCCTCCAGAATCTCAATGACCTCGCTCATCGTTGGCCGATCACGAGACCTCATCTGAATACACCATAATCCGACAACACACAGCTTCTTCTCCAGCTCGTGCATGTCGGCAACAACTGGAGATATCTCACCCGCTTCTTCCCGAGTCAGCTGGTCGTACACCCATGACGGATAGTACGCCTGACTTGAGGACCCCATGTTTGGATCAGCGTTCCTTCTACCGCCAGCCATCTCCAGCAGCAGCATCCCGAAGCTGTACACGTCGGACTTGCTGGATATGACGCCGAAGCTCCGGGATATCATCTCGGGGGCTATGTAGCCAACGGTTCCCCGCATGGCGCTCAAAGGAACGAAACTGTCGCCCCTCGGGTACAGCTTGGCAAGCCCGAAATCTGCGACCTTTGGGACGAAATTGCTGTCGAGAAGGATGTTGTGCGGCTTGATGTCAAAGTGTAGAATCTGCATGTCGCACCCTTGGTGTAAGTAGTTGATCCCCCTGGCAATGCCCAGAGTGATCTCGTTGAGCTTGTCCCATGAGAAGCTCTTCTCAGCAGAGAAGATGTACTTGTCCAGAGAACCATTGGGCATGTACTCGTAGACTCAGGCCCTTCGCATTTCCTCCGAGCAGAACCCCATGAGACGCACAACGTTGACGTGGTGGATCCTGCCGATGGTGGAGACCTCGCTGATGAAATCTTCTCCATTGCAGTTTGAGTTGCCCTCCAGCATCTTCACGGCAACATGGACACCGCCTGGGAGTAGCACGCCCTTGTACACGGAGCCGTAGCCCCCTTGGCCCAATTTATCTCTGAAATGGCTTGTGACTGAAATGATGTCTGTGTAGGCATACCTCGTAGGGCCAATTATTTGTTGAATCCTGAGGAACTTCTCAACTGCATCAATTATGATCCTTGTTTTCCAGTACTTGTAGGCTAGGAATATCCATACAGCCAGGGGTGCCAACAAGAACCTACATAGTACTGCCCAACAAGGCGACACATACAGATGTAAGATAGATGAACGTGTCGTCATATGTGTATGTCCTAGATTGTGGCCATGACGATTAAAAATATGTAAATTCAATTTTGGAAGTAAAAGGCATATAATTGTCACGTACCGAACAAGAACTTGGGAATAGCAATCGCAGATACTATGGTCACAACGACCAAAACAAACTGTGTTGTGAAGTAGTGATCGTCGGACAATTGAGTCACACATTCTAAGAAGTGCACTTCACTCCAGAAAAAAACATGAGCCCAATTCACAATGCCCGCACCAGATGATTGCTCCTTGAAGTAGCTGCAAATTATACCATTTTAAAGAAATGTATTTAGAAGGGAGCATGGTTCTATAGATAGGGTAAATTCCATTTGTGAACTAATTCAATCCCATTTGCGCACAACAACAGTGTTCGATTTCGCTACCATGTAATTCAACTATACGTTGTATTTGGACTGTTGTTTTAAAATTTGACATAATCTGACCTATGCCCGACATGGATGGAATAGTGCAATTGATTAACAGACCTTTGCTACTGTTAGAAAAGTAATTTGTCTGTATTGAAGGCCCAAGGGGCATATATATATTACACATGACTTGAGGTGCAAAAAAAGTAAACATAGACTAATAAGAACTCCTAAACTAATACTAATACTTCCTAACACACTCCCCCCCTCAAATGCAAAGCGTATGCAATAGCATTGCATTTGAAGAAGTGTAATACTAAAAAAATGATAATCCAAATCCGCGTCTTGGGAGTGTCGTCGTAGCATGAAGAGTCTTCAAAACTTGTGAGTCGCCGAAGGAGATAACGAAGAGATGGCACATCAGAGGTAGACACCGCATCACTTGAAGATACAAGATAAGTATCAAGAGAAGATGGGTTATCAAAAGAAGATAGCACATCAAGAGAATAAAACATTGTGCAGAAAATCATAGTCCACGACAACCGACGGCGAAAGAAGCTCGGTGGTTAAGGCACGATGAACATAGATTGACAATGCAAAAGAAGTCCAGAAAATCCTATAAAAAACAACAAGGGCAAATAAGCCACAAAAAGTTGTATAAAAAGGATCAGGACCGGAGAAAGGCTGACGGACTACGGTATGGTGGACTCTCATGCATGAGAAAACACAAAATATCAACGGATTTGGTGGACGCAGCGGAAAACAAGGAAGCTAAAAGCTAGCAAGCATACACGACACAAAGATGCAAAATCCATCGTGTATGCAGAAGACATTGTACTTTTTTTTAATTATTGTTGTTGAAATCAAAATGGGAACGGAGCAAAAGCTAGCACGCCCCCAGCCACGTACGTGACAGAAAGGCAGCAGCTAGCATGCATGAGCGAACGCAGCAACTAGCAAGCAGGCTAGCAGGAACGCAGCAGTTGAGCAGTGCAGCAAAGGGCAGCGGGAATAGAGCATGAAATTAGCAGCAGCACGCAGATGGAACGGACGGGCGGAAGCATTGGATCAATCAGCCGGCAGGAGCGTTGATCTGCAGGGCACGAGAGATCTAATTGGACGGCGGTTTCAGCTCTTGTAGGCGGATGGGATCCTGCGGGCGTTGACAGGAGCCGCAAGCGGGATGGCGGAGCTGCGGAAGCCATGCGCGCCAGATGACGGAAGCCGGCAGGAGAGCCAGGGGAAGCAGTAGCCGGAACAACAGCAGCAGCCAGCAAGAAAAGCATCCCCGATCTTGGGCCGTCTCGATCTGGGCGGACTGGGGCGGCGACAGGATCCAAGGCGTGAGGCGGCGCGACCGGATCTGATGAGGAGGCGGCGGCGGCTGGATCCGAGGCAGGAGACCGGCGCGACCTGCAGCGGCGGGTCCTGGACCAGCGACGGGAGACGAGGCAGCGCGAGATCAAGCGGGATGAGGCGGCGGCGGCTGGAGGCGGCGGCGGCTGGAGGCGACGGCGACCGGGCTGTAGCGGTTGACCAGATGGCTGCAAACCTGAGAAAGCAGCGACGACCACGCAAGAAAAGCAGCGGCGACGCGCGAGATTGGATCGGGAGGGCGAGTTGCGGCGCCCGAAAAAAATAAGCTAAGCTCTAATACCATGTTAGGAAAGCAACTTGTCTGTATTAAATGCCTAATAAGGAAAGTAAATATAGACTAATAAGGACTCCTAGACTAATACTAATACTTCCTAACAGCTACCAATTAGCATTAAGTGTGTATAAGTACAAGATGAATTAATGACGAGTGTGTATGTGCTCTATGGGCTTAACAGCCCGACATTAATTCTTGATAAAAGTAGAGAGTAGAGAAACTAAATTAGGGAGGAAACTGAACCACAGGGTGATCACCTGATTGAATTGTTGAGGCATAAATTGATGTTTTTTCTTAACTTCATAGAAGCAGAAGGCCCCGTGGTGTCCACAGGAAATTGGACAGTAAACCCCTTACTTATGACTTGTATGATATCTGCATAACTTGCATTCTGTAGCTGTAGCCAATCAGAATAATACTCGTTACCAAATGGAATATTGGCCAGGTATCCACAATAAGGCTCAAGATCTTCAACCATACACCCGTAATAAGACACCCAGACATAAACATGTGAATTTTTGGCACTCAGGCAAGCAACGGGCTTGTATGCACTATTCTTCGCTACTGCTCGTGAACAATTAGCAAAACATGCGCTGTAGTAGCTTTGAGTGACCAAATAACGAAAGCCAGGTGGTGAAACTGAATCAATTCCGCCCAAGGTATAAGAGTATTCAAAGTAATGAAAGTATCGAAAGTAAGGAAGGTGATTCCACAATGGAAGAGGGCAGCTGCTGATGGTATCGAAGTTAGGATCCATGACCCAGAAGTAGGAACTGGTGTAGTTGATGGCAGTCACATAGTATGTTCCTTTGTTGATGTGAATTGTAGCCTTGCTACTGGTGCAACCCAGCTCGTATGCTTCAACACCACATTCAAGAGGATCACCTCGCCGACGGAAGGGAGGTCGTATGTCTTGCAGATGCCCACAGGAGAAAGGTGTGCAGCCATCGTCTCGTCCCTGGACATGATCTGCTGCAAGAACTGCAACGAGGGAAAAGATAGTTAAGGATTGCAGGGTAATGGAATGATGAAATGCACCGGGGTTCCCCATGAAAGCTTTCTCACAGATGCACTAGGGACTTGCTAAGAGTGCTAAGGGGGAAGAATTTCTCTCGATTGTGTAGCTAGGACTAGAAGACGACCCAAGACTTGGAGTCTTCTGTATCATCAATGTTTCCAGAGATTTTCCACACTGTGACAGCTGCCAAGACTTGGAGTCTTCTGTACCATCAATGTTTCCAGAGTTTTCCACACTATGGACTAGATTTTCCACACTGTGACAGCTGCCAAGACTTGGAGTCTTCTGTACCATCAATGTTCCCAGAGATTTTCCACACTGTGGACTAGATTTTCCAGAGGCTGAACCAAGTCTGCAATCACACTAAATCCACAAGAGCATGGCATGGACTATCCCAGTTAATAGTGTCTGACTCTGACTGTGACTCTGACTGCATATACCAATTAATAGTGTGGTTGGGATACTGATTATGACTTCATTGGTATATACACGACGCAGGAAAGAGGAAGATATTCTCTCAATTGTGTAGCCAGGAACAGAAGACGACCCAGACAGCAAAGAGTACTTAACCAAGTCTGCTCTCCTCAACCTCAAGCCTAACTATGAGTAGAGCGGGGAATAAGTGCTGTTTCTTTTTGCATTTTCCACTCCACTTCTTCTTCTTCTTCCTCTCCATCTCAGTTACAATTGTACGGAAAGATGCGTAAATTACTTTCCATAGCCCTGCTGCTGCTGCTGCCTCTGATCAACCACGGAATCTACCTGGCAACGGCATGGGACGATAAAGATTTCTTCAAATACTGCCCACCGTCCCAGTGCAGCGAACACGGCCCAGAGATCAGGTATCCTTTCTGCCTTGAATCCAGCAATACATCATCATGTGGATGTCCCGGCAGATCAATCAGGAAGTTAGCATGCTCTGGTCAAGACACCATCCTTTTTCACCCAGTTCTTGGCCCATACAGTGTCAGTGCCATAGATTACAGGCGTTCTTCAATGAAGATTTTCCCGCTTGTAGACCCATGTTTGGTGCTCAAGCAGAAGCTCGTCATCTCCAGAAACTCATCATCTCCACAAGTTGATGTTTTCAACGATAAGATGCCAAGTCTTGACCGATTTTTCTTCCGGAGTTCTACTATAGTCCTGGTGCACTGTTCAAGAGAGTTTGCACCTGGTGCTGCCGATGGGATTGCTGGCCCAGTCTCCTGCCTTAGCAACACAACCCACTACTTTTATTTGGTGGATGGTTATGTAGAAACTTCTATTCTTCCGTTGGACTGCAAGGTCATCCCTGTATCAGATGGTGTCGGTGTCAGTCTGACACCCATGTATCAGAGTTGCGACCCAATAGACTACCCACAGTCCTTCAAGGAAGATGCAGAAACATTCCTCAGTTCTGCTGAGACCACGGTGTGTTTGAATGAATACATATGCAGACAATGTGAGCTAAGTGGGCAACGCTGCGCGTTCAGCTCACAACGGAATCTACCATTCTGTATGCCTGGCGGTATGATCAACTCTAACTCTCTAGAACCATGTTCAATTGCATCATCCTATTTTATTTGTAATGAAGTTTTGAAGTCTATTAAAATTTCACTTTATAATTTCAGGTGTTTGAATCTCCACGAGCCTTTCTGTCAATTATTTTCCTTTTAAAATAGCACCACAAGTTATTTTAGTAGCCTTTTAAATGAAAGCCATTTGACAGTTTAAAAAAAATCGACAAGTATAATTCATTTATGTTTACTAAACCATGGTCGGAGTCTCATCCTCTTTTTTGGTATTTGCAGGTTCCCATGTCAAAGTCATCGCAGGTACTACTCTGACTGCAGTCATTTCAATTACAAAATCCATATTATGCAAATCCCTATTGTTGGCTACTCTGAATCTTGACGTCCTCTTATCCGATTATCCACATAAAACTAAGTAATGGCTTTTAATTCCCAATGCAATATGCTGATGTCATATTGTTTGTTTATTCAGCTACGTCATCGGTGGCCGCATTTGTTGTTCTTTTGTTAACGGTGGCCACTGTGCTTTATCTTTCACTCAAGACAAGATATAACGCGGAGATACATTTGAAGGTCGAAATGTTTCTCAAGACATATGGAACATCGAAACCCACGAGGTACACTTTCTCTCAAGTTAAGAAGATGGCAAGACGGTTTAAGGAAAAAGTAGGGCAGGGAGGATTTGGAAGTGTCTACAAAGGCAAGCTACCAAATGGAGTGCCTGTGGCAGTCAAGATGCTAGAGAACTCTACAGGAGAGGGAGAAGTATTCATCAACGAAGTTGCAACCATCGGACTAATCCACCATGCCAATATTGTCCGCCTCCTGGGATTCTGCTCTGAAGGAATGAGACGGGCTCTTATTTACGAATTCATGCCTAAAGAGTCACTGGAGAAATACATATTCTCTGATGACCCTAACATTTTTCAGAACCTTCTGGTACCAGACAAGCTGCTGGATATTGCTTTAGGCATCGCCAGAGGAATGGAGTACCTACATCAAGGGTGCAACCAGCGCATCCTCCACTTTGACATCAAGCCTCACAATATCCTGCTCGACTACAACTTCAATCCAAAGATCTCAGACTTTGGCCTTGCAAAGCTGTGCAGAAGGGACCAAAGCATCGTCACATTAACTGCAGCAAGAGGCACAATGGGTTACATTGCACCAGAGGTATACTCCCGGAACTTTGGGGGAGTATCGTACAAGTCAGACGTGTTCAGTTTCGGCATGCTGGTGCTAGAGATGGTGAGCGGAAGGAGGAACTCAGATCCAAGTACTGAGAGTCGGAACGATGTTTACCTCCCGGAGTGGATCTACGAGAAAGTGATCAATGGGGAGGAGTTGGCGCTTACTCTGGAAGCGACTCAAGAAGAGAAAGAGAAGGTGAGGCAGCTGGCGATGGTGGCACTGTGGTGCATCCAGTGGAACCCGAGAAACCGGCCGTCGATGACGAAGGTTGTTAACATGCTAACAGGGAGGCTGCAGAGCCTGCAGATGCCACCAAAGCCGTTCGTCTCATATGAAAACGAACCTATGATGTAATAAATCAGAAGAGGGACTACCATACTCTGTCAACATTCAGGGACTGGCATATATATATACTCTACCGACACTGCGTACGGTGCTTTCAGTCCGTACTAGGTCTGGATACGTATGAATAATCACTGGTCAGTGGTCAGTACCATTGTAATAATAGTAGTCTACAATGCAAGATACACGGTTCGCAATTGGGCTTGTATTTTAACAGCTACTCCTATATTTATCGCTGCATAAGTTGTGAACAGCTCTTGTAAAATTCAACACTCTGTTGATTACCTTAATTATTCTGTGTCCACTCTCGTATTTCCTCTGCATTGCAGTCCGCCCACATCCGACAGTTCGTGAATCTCAGGATATCTGATGGAGCACAAAGTGGATGTGATCCACATTCACACATTTTCACTTGCACATCAGATAAAATGCCACCAATGAATCGAAATTCCACATATAATAACAGACTAGTAAATCAGAAACCGTGGGAGGGAGAGGAGTGATGTACCTCTTGATATTACTGGAATATGAGAGGAATCGAAGCGCACTAGGACTGGTCCGATCTTGCCTTCCAAACAATATACATGCACACACAACCACATATATATTATGCATCTACCTATCTATTAATCGACCCCATGTCGAATCCCATGGACACGAGGTGCCCGTACATCATCTGGTTCCACACGTCCGGCACACCCGGCAGGCACCAGTGGCTACAATCCTCGGGCGCATCCGATGGCGTCTCGGGCTCCCGGTACCGCGACGGATGCCCATCCCTCCTCAAGCCCGTCGTGTATGTTATGTTCAAGAACACCGCATCCTTGTTCATCCCATGCCGTCTCCTCATGCTCCGTGCCACACTCGAGATCATTGTGTTGATCCACGAGTGCTCCTGCTGGTCCCTCTCACTCGTGATCGTCGTGAGCGGATCCCATTGGTCCGTGCAGGAGCCACCCGTGTCCCATGTCCGATTGCGGTAGTGTGATGGGGAATAGCTCCTGAAGAAGAGGTGGCCCCTCTTGGAGAGTCGGGGATTGGTCAGTGCCCAATCTTTCACCGTCTGCAAAGACCGTCGGAATGCTTCCTTGATGTTTGTTGTCACGTTGAACCGATCGCCCAGGGTGAAATAGTTTCCTCTGCAAGCATTGATTGCAGCTCCAGTCAAATAACTAACCATTGTGATAACAATGTAAAAATTTCATGTGGCAGCTAGCTAATTACATACGATTTGATGGTCTTATGCAGGTTCCACCAGTGACCCGTGTTGAGGACGAGCACATCGGCGCTGGCCCAGCGGGCGGCATGCCACGGCACCACGTCAAGCCGGATGGCCCTCTTGATTGCGCCATCGCTCGTCGGCGGGAGACGGTCGACCTTGACGAGCATGGGCGCGCGGTAGTACTCCATGGAGAGGTTGTAATCCGCAAAGACCATGGAGAGGTAGCCCTTGTGCCGGCTCAGGGGCTTCCCGAACTTCTCTTTTATCCTCGAACCGGCCGGCACGGCGGCGGCGAGCATGCACAACATGGACTCCCATTGGTTGCGACCGATGGAGTCGCCGACGAACACGATCCGGCCGTTCCGGCTCCTCTCCAGCATATCGGACGCGTTAAACCTATCAAATTTAAACATGTAAGTTCTATTTCATTTGAGATGTCAATGACGATAACGATGACGATGAATACAAACATACTTAGGGAGGTGGCAGCTGCCATGGCGAGGTTGCCAGCGCCACTGACGAAAGGACGAGTCGTTTCGGCCGTTCTGCATGCAACGGAAGCCGGGGTCGAGGAACGGGCAGTCCTCCCCATAGGTCGTGGTGGTGGCGGTGATGTCCCTCACCCATTTCCCGTCGGAGTAATCGCACCCACCGTTGACGTGGTTGATGAGACGCGGCGGTGACCGAGTCGGGAAGAGGGGCTTCTGTGTGACGATGACGGAGAGCACGAAGAGGACGAGCAAGACGGAGAAGATTGTAGCATGTCTAACATGCATGAGGTTGGTCTGTGGCTATACCTGGGTGGTGATTGAAGGCTTGAGAGGAGAAGGAGGAGAGTGAGCGAGCGAGTGGCGCTAAGAGCATCTCTAGTAGAACCCTCAAACCCCCAAACCCTTAAAAATAACCGCTTTTTTACAGTTTTCGTCCGAAAAACGGCGTAGACTAGAACCCTTAAACCCTTAAACCCGTAAATATTTTTAGAGGTCCAACCCTCAAACTAGTTTTGAGCCTGTAGAAGTGAGGGTTGGGAGGAGAAACTCCTCCCAACCCGCACTCCACCTCAGCTCCAGCGCGGGAGGGATTTTCATCCCGCTTCCGTCTCCAACCGCCGCCTCCTCGCGCCCGCCTCGCCGCCATGGAGGGCCCCGCCGCCGCCGCCTCCTCGCCGGCCGCCGCGCACGCCCCGGCTGCCCCCGCCCTCGCCCCTGCCGGCCCCGCGCCCGCCCCGGCCGGCCCCGCGCCCACCGTCGCGCCGCCCCGTCCGCAGCGCCGCCGCGCCCCCGCCGGCCACCGCGCACGCCCCGGCTGCCCGCGCCCTCGCCCCTGCCGGCCCCGCGCCCGCCCCGGCCGGCCCCGCGCCCACCGCCGCGCCGCCCCATCCGCAGCGCCGCCCCGCCCCGTGCCGCCCCGTCCGCAGCGCCGCCGCGCCCCCGCCGGCCCGCGCCCTCGCCCCTGCCGGCCCCGCGCCCGCCCCGGTCGGCCCCGCGCCCACCGCCCCGCCGCCCTGTCCGCCGGCCGGTCCTCCGCAGCCCCGGCCTCCCCTCCGCTGCCCAGAAGGTTCGAAAGTTATGTTAAATTCCAGTCATTGTTCAGAGATTGTTGTGTTCCTTTTTCTGTGAGCATGCGACATTGTTAATTCTATCATTATTTGGTGTTAAGTTATATCTGTCTTATTCTATCATGTTCATTCTCTTTCGAATCCTAATTTTGATTTGTGTTTTTTTCTTTTGATTTGTGTGGATCTAGCGGTTTGTAGTGATAGATTATGTCTCTTGTTCTTAGGGAGTGCTGTAGAAATTTTCTGCACTAGTATTGCTCTGTCATGGATTTGTGTTGGTGCTCTGTCATGAATAGACGCTGCAGGCGCCGGTCCAGTATTCAGTTTTGTAAGTGCATTAGTGGTGGGATTTGGGGTTGGGATCTGGACTCTGATTGATCTCTGAATTTATGAATGTATTCTCTTGTTGATCTCTGAATTTATGAATGTATAATAGACCTATAATGTGGAAGAGAAGCTTAGTTTTTCTGTCTCTAGAGTTCCATATTTTTGGAGTCTAACAGGCAACAACCAAAGTATCTATTGAATTTTATCTGAAGAACATTCTGTAATCATATATCTAATGAAGCTTGGACTAGATAATAGTATACTGAGTTTGCAAGATAAAATAAGGCTGATATGCTTGGCATGAATAGAACTGATGTGAAGTAGAATGGTATACATCTTCATTTCTGAATATGTTTCCTATCAGAGTTTTAAGGGTTGGGGTTGGGGCAAAGACTAGAACCCTCAAACCCAACCCTTATAACGGAATATTCCGTTATAAGGGTTGGGTTTGAGGGTTCTAGTCTTTGCCTCTGTTTTTCAACCTTTAAAAGTGTCAAAAATGACCAATTATCAACCCTTAAAACTGATTTTAGATTTAAGGGTTTGAGGGTTCTACTAGAGATGCTCTAATGCCATGCCAAAAGCACATGCAAACCTCCGGTTAGAGTCTTCATTAATTAATTAATAGGTTAGTTAGGTCAATCATCATCTTGGTGTGACTCTTTCTGTGCAAGCACTCTTTTTTAGCTTGGTAAATATGTTATGTGCCCTTTTTCCCATCCAAAGTGTAGATGAGTTGTTTGAAACGATTGGCTGTCCAATTTAAACCTAATGTGTCTACTTACATTGTTTTTACGGATGAAAATGATATATTTCATCTTCTTGATTTACATAATATTCAATTGCGAACCTTAGGAACATTCGTCCTCATGTATGAAGAACTAAGGCTTAATTTGAATGAGACAAAGAATATTGGGCACCATTAAGTATAACTAAATAAAATAGAAACAGGAAAGCAAAGATTGTGAGGTGTGCATATGATCCTCTTCGCCTGTTATTGAGCCATTGTGAGGTGTGCATATGAACCTCTTCGCGTGTTATTGAACCCACCTGACAAGGGTCAGCTGTAACCAATCTAATGCACATAATAAGCGCGATGCTGGTGAAATGGATTGCGAGAGAAGTCAAAAATAGATCAAAGATCTTCAACAAGTGGGGGAATCCCCCATCTAAATATATTGCTCGAAGGTTGTAACCACCGTTTAAGTGAAGGAAAAGGTATGACCGCCATGCAGAGGCAGCGACCTTGTGAGCCTGCTACTTAAGCCTATGATAGATATCACATAGCCAATTCATCAATAATAACTAATAAGGCGTGCGATGAAGTTGTAGAGCTATGCTAAACGATCTTGTTGAAATCCATGGCATTCCTGGAGACACAAATCTTCCATGGAATAATGAGTAGCACCGAGGACAAGATGGAGAGGTCCAAGCCGGGGTGCATCCTGCACGCCCAAAGCTCGTCGATGCAGCGAGGTGGGATGATGCCAAGATACTGCCATACCATGTCAGCGTGCGGGCACTATATATATATATATGTGTGTAGTGTCCGCACCAGGGAAGACGGAGAGCAATGGACAGACGGTGTCGCTCTAGATGTGCTTGTGGTGAAGGTGTTGAGCTTATTTCTGAAGAGAAGTCATGATAGGATCTTCACATGGTTAGGGACTCTGGATGTCCAAATAGCCGTAGCCTTTGTGTGTCCAAAATTCCAAATCATCTTGAGCCATGGCAGGTGATAAGCCGCACGGGTGGAGAAGGGGCGACCACCGTGAAGGAAGAGCAGATCATGGTCCGCACAAGTCATCCTGCAGAAGCAGCATTAGATAGACGGTTCCACACACAAAACTCTAAATCATACTCCCTCCTTAAACTAATATAAGAACATTTAGATCATTACTTTAGTGTTCTAAATGCTTTTATATTAGTTTACAGAGGGAATAGGTAAATATGGTCGCCACTCTGACAAAACAATTAGTAGCGTGGGTAAATAAAATTGAGAAAGCGAGAGCTAGGGGCAAGTATGTGGATCCAAGTGTATGGCACATGCATATAATTCAAGAAATGTGCATATCTTTTTTATCCCTGTAACCCCATGGCCCCAGGATGCATTACCGAAATAACAGAACAGTTGTTCAGTACATGCGAAAAGTAAAGCTTCATCCAAACAGAAGCTGTGCACTCAGCCGCGGCGAGGCACAAAATAATGGTTCAATGTAACAATAAAAACATTAACAAGTAATCTGTATACTAACAGTTTTGTTTATACTTTCATTTACATACCCGCTGCGTTGAGGGGAGCAGGGCATGGCAGGTCTCTGTGCATATAGAACATATACTAGTGTGTATACATGAGAGCTTCTCATATACATGAAGTTGTGATAAATATTTCATGATCTGTCGAAGACATATACTAGTGCATGCATTGATTTTCTAGGTGCACTTTATAGCATTTTTCAAGGTTTTAAATTATCCTCATTTTCACAACTAAACAAATGATGATATGCAAATGATCATGCTGCACATTACAACCCTTATAATTATCAGTTACTAAATCGGGGATGTCACAGCAGAACACCTTCCAGTTCCCACCAAGATGATAATCCCCAAGCCCTCGACCACACACGAGGTATCAACTACCGTATGCAACCTCCAGTATATATGATCACAAATGTCACTTGGAAAAGGTTTGGCCATAAATTAGGTGTACAACTCTTGCTAATGGTTAGGAAATCACAACCATAAGAAAATAAACTTTGGAGATGAACCCAATAATAAAGTTGCATTTTTATATTACATATACATATCTCGACGAGTAAGGTTCAGTACAACAAACACGAGCATCTTGACGTGAGTGAGGAACTCCCCTCCAGCGCTCAGCTGCTTAGCGTGGAACCCATGATCACAGTTGCGTGCGATGTAGCAGAGCATTTCCACCCATACCGTTGCGACCATCTCCCACCGTTTAGCTGCCCCAACTTTGCTGTCGAGCACACAGTCCAAACAGTTCAGGCCATCATATATACGAGCTAGACTGTTTGTACGTATATGCTGAAAGAGATCTGCTCTTTGACTGCAGAATCTCTGGAGGAAGTCACTCTTATCATAGTTGCCATCTTTCCAAAATGTTCCAATAAACTGCATATATTCTTTGAATAGTAAATGCCCGTCAGAGTCAACCATCAAGTTGCACTTGTAGACCAGGTGCATGATGTAATTGGACAAGTGTTGGCTGCAGGTTCTAAACTTGGAGGGCGTCTCATCCCGCATTAGGCATATGTCTGTCACAAGATGCCAAAACAAGGCACTAAAGACAAGATCTGTAACACCTCCAAAGGTGTCGCTGACTTTCTGTTGGGCTTCACTAAACCCAGAGGAAGAAAGAATATGAGTTGCCCACTCGGCACGGAAGCTGGTCAACATCAACCTCCAGTTATTGTCGTGCAGTTTATCAAGGAACAGCTCCTTTACCTCTGGGGAGATGGCAACATGTTTGGTTGTGTGGTGATATTGCTTGATGCCCATACGCCACATCATCCATTTCAGCCATCCATATTGCTTTCTCGCCTTCTCTTGGATTATTTCATCAATCATGTTATACTGCTGCAGCTTACCTGACCACTCCAATCTGTCGTTTTCCGAGCCTGGGCGGAGGCCCTTGAGGATACTAAGCACAATTCTTGGACTATGGCCTCCTCCTGGGCATACCTTGTATGGCCAATATGATGTCATGAGCCACATCAATATAGAGGATATCTCCAATGCCACTGCACCAACAAGCAATATGTAAGAGATGGCAACATCAGCTACACCATAGTACTTGACAGCTTCTGATCGCCCCTTCCCTCCCTTATGATGAACAACAAACAGAGCAAGAGCTGTAGAGTTTATGACAAGGATGGTGAGCCGGTGCAACACACCATCGAGGCTTCCAAACTTGGTGTACAAGTAGTCATAGATCAATGAGAGTTGGATCTCAGTTAACTTGTGTGCCAAGTTAACTGTGTCGTCTGGCAGCACACGACATGGTTCCTTCCGTCTCAAATCAACACCGGAGTACACTTCATAGAACCTGTTCATGAAATATCCCATGCTTCTATAAAATATGTCATGAACTACCTCTATCTGCAACCTGGATTTTTTGTCAGAAGACATAAATGACCGGATAGCTCTTTGTTCCTTCGGGGTTCTTTTCTGCCCAAGCAAAGGACCCCAAGGCCTGCTTATAGGTCCCCATGAACCGGCTCTCCCAAGTATCCATATTCTCTCCATATATTTGGCTATCCCAGAGATGAAGATTAGCACCATGGGAGCCACAAGCTGCTTGTCCCCTTGCCATTGCTTGCCCACGACATAGATGGCCAGTGCAACCTGGGTGGTGAGGTTCAGCAGGTGCCTCTTCCACAGTGCACAATCCTCCATGGAGAAGGCTGTGATGGTGTCCTGCCCTCCGAGGTGGAGCAACATAAACGGTGCCCAGAAGAGCACCATATGGTGCCGCGGGTCATCACGCACAACACATGTGAGGTGCCCGAGAACGAAGACCGCCACGGTGTCCGCCGACAGGTAGGCAAGCCACAGCAGCACGCTGAGCAAGCGGGAGCGGTAGCGCTTCCGGAACCCCGCAAAGAAGAGGAGAAACACTTGTAGGGAGAAGCTCGCAAACACCAGGCACTGGATCTCCCACTCGTTCCATAGCTGCTGGATGCTCGCTACTGTCAGTCTGCCAATAAGCTGAAATATTTTAGTTCACTCCAAAGTATCATCGGTTGCTCTAACATACTGAACTATTTGTTTTTGCTCTAACTATTTTAGATAATCTATTATATTATTATTAAAACAAAGGGTGACAAAGCGACTATATTCGTCGGCAGAAAATATATAATGTCCGTTTGATCCTAGTGGGATCTAACTGTTAAGTGTTAAGATTGAATAACGGAACAACTATCTACGTCAGCCGGGGGGAGCAGCTCGTGTTTAATTCAGGTCTGCTTTTAAAAACTGGAGAACAGATTGTGTGTATTGCCATCAGAAACAGCGTAACTAAAATGGATGATGCCATATCAGGCCAAGGCCTAAACTTCTATACACATGCTCAAGGCAAGTTGTTAAAGAAAGGCAAAAGTTATATCTCAGTTACAACTAAAAAGGATCTTCACTGTTTAGAATTCTCCACTGAGCTAGAAGACATCATAATAAATTCGAAATTGTCATTTGATAAGCTCTACTCATATGTTCTTCGATTATCACTATGAGATTCTTTTTTATGGCAGTTCTCCGAAAATCAATATGTAGAATAAAACATGTCTTGGTACGAAATCAGCATTACATTCATAAACAGATTAATTTAGAAAAAACTCTTTCTTAGGTGCATAACAAATGCGACTCTGTTTTATAGAATATTACATACGGAATAATAAAAATAAGAAATAGACCTGATTTTCATACGAACTCCATCAGACATCTATAGTAAGTAAATCCATACCAATAAATATATGAAAACTAGTATAAGTGGATAAATAATATAATTATACACATAGATTACAAGTAATAAAAATTGTAGAAATTTGTTTTGTATACAAATTTGTATGAAAACCTTAATAGTTAAAGGGAAACGCTTGTGGCAGGCGGCGCGCCGGCCGAAACGTTCGGCCGGTCGCGCGCGACCAGCGCGTGTAGCTGATTAGGCATGCATCTTTTTTCCCGTCTAAATTTGCTGCAACTAGCTTTTAAATTTATTACAAGTGTTTTCTATTTGCTACATTTGTTCACTAAAAAGCTGCATATACGTTTGGTTGCAACCCCAGTTCATCGGATTTTTGGTTACAACTAAAAAGGATCTTCACTGTTTAGAATTCTCCACTGAGCTAGAAGACATCATAATAAATTCGAAATTGTCATTTGATAAGCTCTACTCATATGTTCTTCGATTATCACTATGAGATTCTTTTTTATGTCAGTTTTCCGAAAATCAATATGTAGAATAAAACATGTCTTGGTACGAAATCAGCATTACATTCATAAACAGATTAATTTATAAAAAACTCTTTCTTAGGTGCATAACAAATGCGACTCTGTTTTATACAATATTACATACGGAATAATAAAAATATGAAATAGATCTGATTTTCATACGAACTCCATCAGACATCTATAATAAGTAAATCCATACCAATAAATATATGAAAACTATTATAAGTGGATAAATAATATAATTATACACATATATTACAAGTAATAAAAATATAGAAATTTGTTTTGCATACAAATTTGTACGGAAACCTTAATAGTTAAACTATGAAGTTACAAAAATTCTTATTTGGGAGATATTAAATAAAACTCCCTTTATATATGTGGCAATTTTATGTATAGACCCCCTAAGCAACTGTATTTTAGAATATAATTTTATGAAAATTACTTTCTGGTTTAGAAACTACAAACATAATTTCATATGGAAATTGGAACGGAAGAAAAACAAATTGGTTTTGTACAAACACCATGCGCAATCCATAATAGCTGGATTTGTAATAGCTAGATATACCTTATTAGGTGGTTGATGCATAAAATTTTGTTAATATATGATGCAAAGTTAGGTGGTCGATGAAATTCTGTTAATATATGATTGCAAAATAAGAAAAAAAAAGGAAATTATCAAAATTGATTCATGCATGCACATATAGCTATTAGATGTGCAAATATGAATGATTTTTTGGACCATAAGGAAAGAATGTGACAAGAGTGGAATAGAAATGAGAGTCGCATTTGTTATACATAAAGAGAACACTGCTAGTGCACACTGCTAGTTGAAGATAATAGCCGCTCCTCCACCATCACTTACAGTCATAGCCGCTCCGTACTACAATGACATCATGTGCAGCGTGTCCGTACTACGCTGATGACTCAGAATCTCCTTCACTGCGGTTATCTACACAATCGATTACTACGCCGGTCTTCTTCAGGTAATGAACCTTGGTGTGGTCTTGCAGGAGATTGTGCCGACCCCAGCTTGTCATGTTCTTCTACTTTCAGTAGAGCATCATGTTTGAGCTAAGAATGAGGCCTTCAATCTGACCAAAGGAAATTCTCAAGTATGGTCAGGAGATAATACTTGTGGCACTAAAACTATGCTCTTGCGAGGAACTTTGGAAGTGCATATTTATCGAACTGATAAATGTTCTGCTACAGACCATAGCATAGATGCTACGTCTACTGCTCCCCTGAAATGGCATGAGATGATTGTGCCATTTCGCATTACAGGAATATAAGCTGACTAACTGCTAGTGAGTAAGATATATGTAGCGCGTAGCAAACCCCCTACAATGTACATTCCTTCTTTTTCATATCACACTACAAAAATAACAGTGCAAAATAAATAAAAATATGTAGCAAATTGGATGGCAGCCTGCAAATATTCTTGTAACTTAACAAGAAAGTATGTGACATATCACGCTTATATATTTTCTTCAAGCAGATATGGACAAAGAACATGTTGTATATTGTCCCAAATCTTCCGGTCAGAGGGTATTGCCTTTCTGAAAAGTACTCAAGACCATATTTGTTCTGTCAAAGTAACTACTATTGACATGAATGAAGAGGTCATAAAAAATATGAATGAACGTCTTTGAAAATAAAATTTCATGAGAGAGTACATAAAGAAATATTGTTTTGAAATATACTCTGTTCTGGCTAGCATGTGGTCTCCTCATGTTCATTGAGAGGTCACAAATCAGCGGTGAAAATATGTTGCATGAGAAAGGATAGTGCACGTTTTTTAAACGCTAAAAATACATCCCACCATGTGTTGGATGCTTTAGTGAGGAGGCTGCACATGAGGAGAACATGACCGGCGACCAGCCTCGATCTCGCTCGGCCATGCAGGACATGTCAGAGCAGAGTAATGACAAGAGAATAGACATGTACTTCACCATGGCAACCCGAATCAAGAGAAGAACATGGGCCACGGCCAGCTCGCACCTGATCTGGATACATCCGGCCAATGCTGAATTTTCAAATGCCACGGCCACACGAATCAAGATTAGTAGGTAGTCGGACCATGATCTGGATGTGTCAGTCCTCGTCCCGGCTTCCACATGGGCCCCTACGACGCTGCCGCAGTTCGGCAGCAGCCCATGCCCCCAAGCGCTTCATGAGTTATTGCAGTCGTGGCCGAGCGAGATCTCAAGGTGACCTCGACGAAGGCGAGCGAGGCGTGGCGTCGGTGTCGGCGTCGGCGTCGGGCGGGACGGGGCGATGTGTGAGGCCATGGCGACGGGGTTGGTGGGGGCGCGGCGGCACCTGGATGGCCGGGCCGAAGCGGAGGAGCGGCGGTAGGAAGGGGAGGCTGGGAAGGAAAGATGTGGTGATTGGGGTGCGGGGGCGAAGGACGTGCTTAGGTTTCATCGTGTTCTTTTTTTCACCATCGGTTTTATGTGGGGGGGATGGAGTCAGAGGTGGGATAAAAAAAGGACGAAAATAAGCCGGGAGCGGTAGCTACCAACTCCCAAATTAGGAGTAGAGATACCAATCTCAAAAATCATTGTTACCAGTTCCTCACGATCATACTACCTTACACTGATGTAAGTGGATTAAGCCCTAGGTGTCATAAGGATTGATTTTCAACATTTCAAAGACAAGATCGCCGCTAAGTCTTTTTTTCTTACAAGAACGTAAAAGCCTCCAGTGCCATGTTACAAATTGTTCAGCATCTCATAATTTTTCTTCCTTCAGCAAATCTCTGCACGGTGAAAATATTGTGTTCTCGTGGCAGCAAAAACCTCGCAAATAAAGTCCAAATTAAATGCATAGCATCTAGCCTGTCCAGGGACGAATCACCGTTTTTGGAACTTGGTCGTCTCGGTTTTCCTACGGACAGCTATAGTCAAGTAGCATGAAACATATATATACAAGATACTTAAAAATCGACAGATAATTTGAAATGGACGAACTAATAATTAAGTACTTCAACCGCTCATCAGAGGAGATGACGTCGTCGTGGCACTAGGTGTCGGCATTGTTGGCGGCGTATGGTTGGCCCGTACCCGAGGCCTCGGCAACATCATCGTAGGCGCTGCACTTCTTGGTGATGGTCTTATGATGCTTGGATGGTGGGGCAGTGGCACCCTTGTGCCCCACCTTGCGGCGGCGCTCCTCCTCCAGCCTTGGAGGAGTCTCCGAAGACTTCTGAACCAAATGGTACGTCTCCTCAAGCCTCCGATCGTCAGCTTCATAATCACTAAGACACAGTGTCCACGATGAATCGGATGTGGCCGAATCAGTGTCCTCGACCGAATTGGATGACGAGCCGGGGGGACGGCAATGACCGAGGAGTCGCGCTTGGCATTAGCATGTGGTAAGCAGTTGGGGATCCTGCTGGCCTGTGCTGGACCATCTTATTGGGGGGGGGGGGGGTGGGGGCGTCGCCTCCGCCGGTGAGGGAATGGACTCAGAATTTGGTATCTCTTCGACTTTTTGGACTTGTAGCGACGTAGCGCACGGCTCTGGCGGCGGCACTCGTACAAATAGGCAAGAGTGGAGAGGCGGGAAAGCAGCGAAAGGGCGGGAAGAAGAAGCGGGAAGGTGGCGGAACGGCGGAAAAAGGAGGCGGGAAGACAGAACAATATAATGGCGGGAACATGAGGTGATCCTTGTTAATGATATTGTGAAGGCGTGAACGATATGGTCAAACTACGAAGACGGATAAGTTGAAATAACCGTGTGCGATATTTCGCACACGATTAGTCATGAAAAAAATCGTGTGCGATATTCTATACAAGGAACACGGCTGCAGAATTCGGTAACGGCTTTAAAGTTGTTGTGTAACCGACGTGCATGTCACAACGCACACGGAATGCTACATCCGTGTGTGATGGGAGGGTGTAATTCGTTTCTTATTATTGATAACAAGGGATAATATTGCAGATATAGTAAAGTCTACAAAAGCCAATTGAAAACATATGTGTATGGAGCTCAGGGAAGATTACTTGTAAATTATCGTGACAAATTATTTGTAACAATTACATTAGGTGTAGGCTTGGCATCACTATCAGTCTGTGGTTCAATATTATTATTGTGTACGTCCTTTTCATCTGTCTTAACACTATCCATTTTCTTATGAGGGATGTTGATGATGTTGCTAAAAAGAGCCTCGCCTACATTCTTTTCCATGTGCATAACATAAACATTACGGGGAAGTTTTAGGTCCTTGGAGTGGGGGAGTGTAATGTTGATATGTTGATACCGTGCTAAAACTTTAGGATGTAAAAGCAACGGAGCAGATACATGTGTGTAAGGAAACGGGTGGTACAACTTTATTGCAAGCCATGGGCGCACATTATTACATGCACATACACAAACACACACATTACCCTTGAAAGTAGGTAGATCGAGCTGCAGCCCGCAAAGTGGGACCCCATCGTCCTTATTCACCACGTACAAACACACACATAGCCAGCTAGCATAGCATGCAGCTGGGGTTTAATTGGAACGTACATACGTGCTAGGATCTGCAGGTACGTACGTGTGGGATCGATGGGATAGAGTAGAGCTGCTAGCAAGGTGGATGGTTCATTCGGGCGCGACCCCGACGTAGGCGCCGATGGCGACGAGGCTATCCCCGGAGCTGCCGAAGAAGGCGACCGCGGCCGCATCATCCAGTGCACCGTTGTCCGGCAGCGGCACGCTAAAGGTCTTAGTCCCTGCAGATGGGTTGCGCCCGAACGTGTGCGAAGCCCCCTGGTTGGTGTCGAAATTGAGGAAGGTGATGCCATAGGTGTCGTAAGCGCCGGTGATGCTGCTCACGTACTCGCTTTGGTTCATGAAAATCTGCACCACATCACAAGCATGCAAAAACTAACTAAGTATACTTGTATAGTAGACAAGTAGAAAGGAAATTAATTAACGTACGGTATGCTCCTCTCCAGCTTTCTTGCCCCAGAGGGGGACACTAATGGCCTGGTCACTCTTGGTAAGGTAGGTGAAGGAGAAGCCATGGATGCGCTCGCTGCTGTGGATGGTGAAGCTCTCCAGCTTGCACGGATCGGCATCTGGCCTGATGTCCCGTGGTGCGCCGCTTTTGGCGCCCCACTTACCGACCTTGGCGGGCGAGCCTTTCACGTAGACGCCCAACGCCTTGAGGGTCACGTCTGAGCGGCCAAAGAAGGCGACCAACTCGCCTTTCCCCTGCGGCAGCGGCAAGCTGAACTCGCCTCCCTGCACCGGATACCCGTAGGTCTTGTGCTTGGTCGTGTTCGTTTCTAGCGTGAGCGATCCGATGCCCTCATTGTCGAAGGTGCCGCCCACGAGCTTGAGCTGCTCGCCTTCCCTCATTTCAATGGTGTTGGGATTCCCGCTGTTGCTGCCCCAGATGGCGCTCTTGACGCTGCTCCCCTGCTGGTCCACGTATTTGAAGGAGAAACCTTTGATGCCGCATACCCCAGGAGATTCGACGCTATAGATGGTGATGCTCTCTAGGCGTTGGGGCCTGCTTTCGGCGTTGATATCCTGAGGGGATCCGTCTGGTGCACCCCATGCACCAACCTTCATCACAACCTAAATGCATCACAAATTCATTAATCAACATCCTGCACATGCATTTCATTTCTCTATACATGTATACATCCATCCAACTCTAGCTAATTGATTCATTGGTATTTAAGCGTGCCATGTTTGTATATATAAAACAGCTACGGTAAAGAAAAAGAGGTTACATGCACATACTACCCATATTTCTTACCGCCATCTTTTTCTGGAGCTACTTCAACTGCAAGTCCAACTCTGAAATATATGTGTGTGTGAGAGTGTGTTGCGATGGATCGTATGATCAGGCATGGCCGCCTATTTATAGCGAGTTTGCGCCCAACAATGATACTATCTGCATGCTACAGTTGGCATCAATTAGTCACATAGGCTATTAATTGCATGGAGTGAGTAGGTCACTAATTAATAGCTTAGACTTATAGAGTCCGTTGGTTCAATGAATCCTAAGCCTATGACACCCCGCTACCGACTAGATCGTGATGGCGCGCGTTGTGGCGCCGGACCATTTTTTCAATAGATTGTTTGGATTTTCTTACAAATTTATATGGAGGCAACAAAAAGTATCACATTGTTACACCCCATCCATTCTGACAAAGCGACCATAGAAATATTTAAAAACATTGACGCTAGAAATATGTGAACTTCTTCACAAAAAAAATCAATTCATTGCGGTTATTATAGTTGAGAAATATTTCCGAATTCACAAGCTAGCTAGGTTAATCCAAGTTTTTTATCGTGTATTCACATCAATCACAGCCAACAAAAGAAGCACATAATTCTTGTGCGGCTTGATGATCCGGTGTCCTCCTCTTTTACACACCAACATGATCCAGTTGGAGCATGGGTGACCACACTGCTTGTTGGCCAGTGGTGATTGTACTATTCCAACTAATTTGTGGTGACGGATTGAGTCTGATGCATTCCCATGGCGCCTATCAAGCTACAGGTGGATGAACCGTGCTGATTGTACCGTTCCAATTAATTGGTGGTCACAAAATGAGTCAGATGCATTCCCATGACACCTATCAAGTTATAGTTGGATTTCTCGTGCTGCAATTAGGCCTTCCGTAATGCATTGTATCTTAGCGTGTTATCCTAGGTATGACTAGGATCTAAGAAACAACCATCCTAATGCATTGTTTCTTAGAGGTTGTATCTAAAATAAGTTGCATTAAATGTTTTGGGGCTAATACTTGCTTGTGATTGGGCTAGCATCTTTTTTTGCCTATGATCTCGTGCTAGAGCCGTATGTTATATAAGATACAACTACACTCTCTTTCTTCATTAACTATGGTGCCACATAAGCAAATTGCCTATGATACCGCGCTAAGATACTCCCATTACGGAAGGCCTTAGTTGTTGGTTGCAAAATGAGTCACGTGCATTCCCGTTTACTTAGCCTATGAAGCTAGCTACAGCTGGATTAATTGATCATGGTGCCTCTACTATTCGAATTTATTGCTGGTCTAAAAGAGAGTCAAATACATTCCCATGGCCTTGTTCTTAGGTTTTGCATATTCTCAGTCAAGTTTCTTCTTCTCCGTGCGAAGCGATATGGTGGAAGCCATCATGTTTCTCCATCAGCATGATGATTTACGCTTGGTTGATGTTAGCGAGATGGGCTCACTGTTCGCGGAAGTTATCGTTGCCTCTCATTTTCGAAATGCCGGGTCTAGGTTGCCGGACACATATTGAGGAATCGCAGCCCTCGCAGAACACACTACTAGAAAAAAGGCTGTTAGTGGCGCACATGTTTTGGATACTTATGGCGCACTATAGGTGCGCCACTATTATCACGCCACTACTAATAAATAGTAATGGCGCACGCATGGTGCGTCTCTGTTAATATACATAACAGTGGCGCATCACCTGATGTGCCATTACTAGGCCCACAAGTGCGCCACTGCTGTGGGTTACTAATGGCGTATTTTTAGATAATGCGCCACTGAGGTGTTTATTTATGTGGGCCACTAAAATGCAATATGGTGCGCCACTACTATGAATATTAGGAATTATTTTTTTTGCTTTTCTGATATTTGCACAGGATACAAAATACATTACAACACAGAATATAAACAGCACAACATATAAACAACAGATTTATCGAATACAATAAAAGATTAGTCTCCGAATACAATTCATCATAGTGATACATATATAAGTGATGTAGAAGTAAGTTATACATATTCTATACAATAGTTTCATAAAATATCATGACATCATCTCGAAAATAGCGATACATAGTGATGTAGAAGTAATCATCATAGTCAATGAGACATCATATAACAAAAGTTGGTCACTAGTCATAACCACAACTCCTCCTCATCATCATCGTCAACTCTAACACATTGTAGCACATCATCACATCATCTCGGAAATAGCTAATAATCATCATAGTCATTACCGCCAATACTATTTAATATCATTTTCGTCAATGAGACATCATATAACAAAAGTTGGTCACTAGTCATAATCACAACTCCTCATCATCATCATCATCAACTCTAACACATCGTAGCACATAATAACACATTGTACCTAGGACCTACTCCTCTGCTTAGGTAGAATATCATAAAACAAGATAGACCCTGACTCTCCATTATGGAGAATGGAGATGATCTTGTCTCCAATTCTTGGCCTATGCACAATGTTGCTTCCGAGTAGCTCTCTACGATTGACCATACATTTTTTCCAATCTTTGATTGTCATGACTTCATCGGTTTTAGAAATCCGGTATGGACAGGAGTGATGCAGATACATAGGCTGACCTGGCCGTGCTGGTCGTATCATCATAACATCAACGCGACCTCTTGGTAACATCAGATGAGGCACACAATCTTGCGGGATTTTCTGTTGAAAAACATAGTATTAGCTTTGTAGCTAGCAATGTAGTTTAGTTTTACAAGAATTTATGCAAAATATGCATGGATGTCGTAATAGTAGAAAATCTTACCATGCAATCTCCATGCATGTTACCGTAGTTCACCACGTGCACTAGTGGCACATATTGACCATAATGTTGGGGAGTTTGCTGATAGGTATTGTAATTCTCAAAATTATTGATAAATGCGACAAGAAGATGTTTCACCTTACAAGTTAATTCTGCTTCATCATTGTAGTAATAGGTTCTGCCTACCATTTTCCGTTCATTTTTTGAAGAATGAAAATAAGATATCAATGGAAATAAGTTGTCAACTATTTTTAAATAAACAATATAAATTACTTAATAAATGTGGTCGAGAAACTCACATAATGGTAGAACTGGAGGCGTACGCACATCGACGATATTACCTTCAATTTCATCTTCCGGACGAATATCAAAGGTGATAAGCATATTAGGCTCAAATGCATAAGCCTTGCATAGTGCTACCCAAGTTTTGCATTCAAAAAAGGAGTAGGTGTCTACATTGTACAATTTTACGGCAAAAGTATAACCATGCTCGGTCCTCAAGTGAACTATCTTTACCTCCATATTTATTTCAGTACTGAAACCAATTTTATCCAACACATAATGTCTTGCATCGCAGGGGATACGCTAGTAGAATAGTAAAAAAATAAAAATTATAAGTTGAAGCAAAAGAAGTCATGCTTAATTACGAATAAAGACTTGTCATTGTGACTTACTGTATCCACTTTGAAGTCCTCATCCAGCATGATGCTGAAGCGCCTATCATCAACTAGGTAAGGCGTGTCGCAAAGGCCGTGCTTATCTTGGTTGTATTCGCACATAACGAATTCCTCTTCGTCGTCGGACATTTCCTAAAATAGAGAAAATTTGGGCATTGACATTTACTAAAAAGTGGACATATGGAGCGTCTGAAATTTGCCGAAACGGAAATGAATCAACATTCTGACAAAACATAGGCCACTCGGATATAGCAACAATGAACAAGTACAAGAGATGCTGTAAAATAGAGAATATTATGAACAACATCTCATGCCTAACCATATGGCAAAATTTCTTATACCAAAACATAGGCCACTCGGATATAGCAACATTATAAGTCTCTTAACCCCTAGATGCATTGGTAGACCCTCATACCAAAATTACTGATAAACACTACTACTATCTCCTATCCACATATATTACTTTAGATGGATTGAATAACCTTTGGAAAAACTTTAGGTGAAAATATTACTGTCTACTATAGAGATAGTAACTTAGACTAATAATTCTACGTAGTTGCACCATTCATCCATCCATCTAGCAAGCAACTAGCACCACTAATCCATCCATCAAGCAAATCATATACGGAGTACTACCTACCGTCAGCATACATCCATCTATCCACCAATCATGTGTGTAACTAGTAGTACAAACTATATTTACATTTCTGCCATATGAACACACCTATAATAAAATTATTTCTGCCATATCAACACAATACTATCAATACATCTATATGAAAATTTTGTCTGCCATTTCATCACAATACAATCAATACATCTATAGAACACATCATAGCAAATCAGAGGAGCTGCTCACAGGAGAAAACCACTTCCAAAAAATCAGAGCCGGGCCATGGGGAGGGGGGATGAGGGTGGGGCGCCGTTCGCCGGAGTGGGTCGCCGGAGGGGCCGGACCGGGCCAGGAGCTCGCGGCGAGGGAGGGATGGACCCGTGGGGAGGAAGGAGGCGTTGGGATCGGGCCGAGGGAGGGGTGGAGCCCGTGGAGAGGGAGGAGGAGTCGGGTTTGGGCCGAGGGAAAGATCGCCTGAGATGGCCTCGGCGGCCGCGGCGACGGCGGTGGGGGGCGAACCCTAGAAGCAGCGAGCGACAGAGGAGAGAGAGGAGCCTGGTCGAGTGCGTGAGGAGCCCGGGTCGAGTGCGGGAGGAGCCTGGGGTCGGGTCGGTGGCATTTTGCATGTAATAAGAGCAAAGATTGTTAGTAGTGGCGCACCGTAGGTGTTGTGCGCCATTACTAGTTAAAACTAGTAACGGCGCACTTTCCCCTGGTTCACCACTGCTAAGTCTGGGAAGGGTGTGGGACGAGGACAAAAACTAGTAATGAGCACGGCACAACAGGTGCGTCATTAGTAATATGGCAAATAATGGTGCACCTATATGTGATGCGCCACTGCAATATAGCAGTGGCGCATCACATACATGATGCGCCATTAATGTCCATATTAGCTATATCCGTTTTTCTAGTAGTGACATGATCACCAGCGACACTAGCATAAGCTTGGGAATGCAGTGTCTCGAGGGATGGCAAACTTCATATATTGTCCGACGGAAGTTCCGGTGCAAGCACATGAGGCGAGTGTCAAAACCAGATTGCGAAGGGGCCAATGCATGTATGTTTATCTCTTAAGTTTCCTGATGATTGCAGTGGGCCACCCGCACTAGTACGAAATATCTTAGCAGTGGCCTGGCAATTTGGCCCTTAGTGGCCTGATTTAGAACCGCCACTGATTATGCGACAGGTAATGGCTACTGGTGGTGTGTGGGATCACACGCTACTGATAACAAGTTATTAGTTGTGTGCTTTCGTTTGCGCACGCCACTGATAAAACCAATTCTAGCAGCGTGACCGTACAACGCACGTCACAAATATCTATAGCAAGCGAGTGGCGAGCCATTTATGTCATACACCCTTGCAAGATATATGAAAAACAAAAAAAATCATGGACGACGATTTGGTTGTCCTCTTAAATCTCCACGATGATGCACGGGAGGGAATCGCTCGGGTCGACGCCAGATTCCCTCCGGCTGGCGCTGCCTACTAGTGAGAGGGGTGTGACCCAGACCTCACGTCGCATAGCCGGGGACAAGTGCCATTTGCACATGCTTCGCTTGATTGCAGCGGTCCGTAATCTTGGATAACCCGACAAATAATCATATTTGAGAATACGAAATGAAGCAGCAGTAAGTGTTCCACTGATAATAAAAATGTTCATTTATGCTTATGTAATCATATTTTTGTTATTCTACCCAATTTACCTAAGGGCATCCCATTTATGGTATTTAGTATAGCAGTTACTTGATTTCCTAATTAATTGAAATCCTTGTTAGCACTCTTCTCCGTGACTATGATACACTGCATACAAGAAGTGTCTAGGTGCACCAAACTCGCGTAATTCTTCTATGTTGCGGAACATGGTGGCCTGTTGGTAGAGAGGCACGTGAACATTTCATTAATGCACCATGTATACAATCTATAATGACAATTCATATCCCATGTTGCATGTTTGTTTTTGCCATGGCTTATTATTTGTCTTGGCACTATGGATTGCTTTTATTTACTGAATACATGGATGTGTATGTTGTCATTCCAAGCCAATTTGTGTATGTTAACCTTACTTTTTTTTATCTTAGTATATATGCGACTTTCAATATTTATTGACTAATATAAGGTTATATTTGTACAAGTATAATATATTTTATGTGCCCATATATATTATAAAATCCTAACTAGGTGACTATGATACACTGCATACAAGAAGTGTCTAGGTGCACCAAACTCGCGTAATTCTTCTATGTTGTGGAACATGGTGGCCTGTTGGTAGAGAGGCACGTGAACATATGCACCAAACTCACCTTCCTTTTTTATCTTAGTATATATGTGACTTTCAATATTTATTGACTAATATAATGTTATGTTTGTACAAGTATAATATATTTTATGTGTCCATATATATTATAAAATCCTATCAATTATCGTATAAATAGACGGGCACGGCAACGAGCCAGCAACCCTTGTTCCTTGCTCGCGCTTATGTGTATGCACGCTGCACCCAGACCAGTCAATCGGCTGGGTCTCTTCATATTGGACCTAGTCAATCGATCACCATGCACGCGCGCCCCATGGTTGGACGCATGCACCCAAGAAGCCCATCCAATCCCTTCTCTTCTAGCTATGCCCATTCATGCAGCCAGGCACGCCTTTGATAGGTAGGGTGGTTTCGCCGGTTCGCCTGCGGACTTTGATAGTTTTGGCCGTTTTTCCTATATGAGGACAATTTTTTAGATGGGTTCTTTTTACCGTCCCGTCTGAGGCTATCACAAGAGGCCCGGCGGCGTCCGAGGTCACGGGTCCTGTGGAGCAGGGGACCGTCCCGGCTGGATCTAACTTGTCGCACTAGGGTTGCAGCGGCGGCGCTCCCACGGGCGAAGAAGACGAGCGATGCATCTTGTCGGCGAGGAGACTCGTCGGCGCAACAGATGGAGGACCAGAGCCTCAGCCGCCTTGCAAACTCATCTCCTGCTATCAAGCCAAGAGTCGTTGGTAGGACGGGATGCTAGTAGGGGTCCTGGCAGAACCTGCTCCGGTTCGTCTAGGCTGATCTGAGGGAGCGCATGAGAGAGAGATGGGGAGGGAGGGAGGGAGAGAGATAGATAGATAGATAGATAGATAGATAGATAGAGAGAGAGAGAGAGAGACTGACTGATGGGGCAGGGTCGGTTGACCCGAGCCAGCCCACTTAAGTGGATGGACCCACTGTCAGAAGGGCAGAAGGGTAATTTGATAAATCTAGTTAAATTCAAATAACGTTCAAACTTCAATGATTTGCTCACAAAATTCTACACACCCAAAAATAAATAAAAATATGCTACACACTCCTAAATTTATGAGCAATTTTAATATAACTTTTGTTTTGTGCTTAAAGAAAACTTTTCTTTCAATGAAAAATTCAAAGATCCTTAAGTGGAAATGATTTGAAATTATTTTTATTAAAATTAATTTCTTGAGGAAAATATATGGGAAACTTTTTATAAAGGTCAATTATATGAACTACTTGAATTTCAAATCATAACAAGTTTATTCCTCATTATAAATGTTTATGAAACCCTAATAATACACATTTACTTAAGAAAAATTCTCAAAAACACTTTTAAATCAAATTTTGGGGATTAAAAAAGGGCATCTCATTATATGCATAATAGTATGAATTTGGATATTAAACATTGTCATATCAGACAATGATGCTGATTTTCAGAACCCGAAGTTCGCGGGTCACTCAAAGATTTAGACTTCACTTTATCTCAGTCTCAAGGAAAGTTCATTCTTGCATATCAACTAAAGTATTTTACTACAGTACTTTTAAAAACTTTATTTTATTTCTGCTTGATTGATTGGTTGGTGAAACGACAGACTGATTGTTGTGGTGGAGGTCACATCCTACCGGAAAGTTAGGACTAATAACAATTGTTCCACGGCTTATAGAGCGCCGTATTTACGCGTCAACCAAAGGTTCTGGTATGGGCCGGAGGGGTCATAAGTATCTTCTTCCTTATAACATATTCTCGGATACGCTGCCTGGTTGGGTCATTGATACAACCAACGTGCGTGGGAACGCCGTGAACTTTCCCCGACGGGTCCGATGAGGGTAGTGATGTCTCGGGTGGGGTGACAGAGATGGATTGGGGCCCACGTAGGCCAGGGATCTGATTTGTCACGACAAGGGCGAATGTGTGGGGTTGAAGAATACTCGGAATGTATCCAAGAATCTCAGACATGACAAACCACACTCTGGAGTGTGAAACTTGTATCAGGGGTAATGCTACTTTTGGGAAAGGTGGCGCACCTCTGCAGAGTGTATCAAATTGTGACAGTTACATCCGTGTTCCCGAAAGAAACTATGTTCGCGGTGGAAAAGGAACCTTAACTGATTCTCAAACCCGTGAGGGCTGACTAAACTTGTTGTGTGACCCTCGGTACTCAACCCATCCATTGACCCTTTGCTTAGATTTTGAGGAGGTCAACAATGATGTCAACGATCAGAGCACCGAAGGCCCCAGGAATTCTAGTACGAAGCGCCAGATCTATGCGCAGGAGTAGAAGGAGTCGACTACATCATCGCATACGGAACTGATGACAATAGAGAAGATGAATCAGAGGAGTAACTGAAAGTGAGACTAGACTAGTATTAGAAGGTAACCTAGTCGAGCAGCTCTAGTATCTAAATTGTTGGGCTATCATGTTTCTCAGTTAGCTTTTACAAGTGTTAGGTCAACTATCTCAAGTTGAGTACGTACCGTTTGATCTTTATTAGATGTCTGAGGAAGAGGTTGAACAGTTTATGCACTTTTGGCTTGTAATATTAAGCGTTCTGTAATATTAGTGGACCGCAATATTTCTGTTGTACTACTCTGAGGGATGTAATATTTATGCAGAAGGACTTCCATGAGTGTTATGTCAATGAATTGTGCACTACGCATGCAGGGTTGTACGGGGTCACCGTGCCACCCCTCTTGTCGCCGACGAGACTGTCAGACGTGAGAGGAGAGGAGGACAGGGGCGGCGGCGCTAGGGAAGCCTTAGCTTGGTGGGGTGAGAGAGTACCCGTTTGTGACTGACCCACTTCCGTCCAAATCATATGACCTATTTTTTGGTTCTCAAGTAAAAGTGACCATTTATAGATTACTATTAGAACGCACGTGCGTTGCTACGGGCTACAATGTATGTAAATAAATTAAAAAATAAATAAATAAGGTCATCTTCAAGGTCGAGGTTTATTTCTCACTCGTACGTTCGAGCGTGTTCAGACATCAAACAGGCACACTGTCTACAAACTCCGGGCTCCCTCAAATAGAGTCCATGTGTTAGGGAGAATGTGGTTGTCCAGACTATCCACAATGTTATCTCCAAACATGCGATCCCGACTCAAAAACGTCACCCCATGACGCGCTCTTCCATTTTCATGCCGAATTCTCCCCTTGTCCCTCGGTTTCCCTCCGTAGCAGGACAATTCTCATTGGAGCCCTCTTCTTTAAAATCGGATGACACCCATCTCACCTTCGTCATGGCTTCCTATTTCCTTCACACCCTAATTCCTCATGCATCGCCAAGGAGGAGTCCCCCACTAGCTATCCCGCTCTCCTTCCTAATCACCACCCCTAGTATTCATGTTGATATACCACCGGCATCAAAGAGGCCGAGGTTTGCGCCGCCTATGATGCCCGCGAACCAATAAGGAAGATCCGATGTCTCATGTGCCATTGTTACCGTGTCGTTTATTAACTCATGAAGCAAAACCGCTTGCTCATGCAATTTGCTCTACAACTTCGTTAAAATTGAATACTCCAATCGAGCCATCTGGAACAACAAATCGCACTACAGGATCAACACCGCAAATCATTACCGACAGAAACTTATACAACAAGCATCATTTGGTTAAAATAAAACACCACACCTAAAGAAAATGCCTACATAATAGATCATTTGACATATACACCTCCACCATCACTTACAGTCATAGCCGCTCCGTACTACAATGACATCATGTGCAGCGTGTCCGTACTACGTTGATGACTCAGAATCTCCTTCACTGCGGTTATCTACACAATCGATTACTACGCCGGTCTTCTTCAGGTAATGAACCTTGGTGTGGTCTTGCAGGAGATTGTGCCGACCCCAGCTTGTCATGTTCTTCTACTTTCAGTAGAGCATCATGTTTGAGCTAAGAATGAGGCCTTTAATCTGACCAAAGGAAATTCTCAAGTATGGTCAGGAGATAATACTTGTGGCACTAAAACAATGCTCTTGCGAGGAACTTTGGAAGTGCATATTTATCGAACTGATAAATGTTCTGCTACAGACCATAGCATAGATGCTACGTCTACTGCTCCCCTGAAATGGCATGAGATGATTGTGCCATTTCGCATTACAGGAATATAAGCTGACTAACTGCTAGTGAGTAAGATATATGTAGCGCGTAGCAAACCCCCTACAATGTACATTCCTTCTTTTTTATATCACACTACAAAAATAACAGTGCAAAATAAATAAAAATATGTAGCAAATTGGATGGCAGCCTGCAAATATTCTTGTAACTTAACAAGAAAGTATGTGACATATCACGTTATATATTTTCTGCAAGCAGATATGGACAAAGAACATGTTGTATATTGTCCCAAATCTTCCGGGCAGGGGGTATTGCCTTTCTGAAAAGTACTCAAGACCATATTTGTTCTGTCAAAGTAACTACTATTGACATGAATGAAGAGGTCATCAAAAATATGAATGAACGTCTTTGAAAATAAAATTTCATCAGATAGTACATAAAGAAATATTGTTTTGAAATATACTCTGTTCTGGCTAGCATATGGTCTCCTCATGTTCATTGAGAGGTCACAAATCAGCGGTGAAAATATGTTGCATGAGAAAGGATAGTGCACGTTTTTTAAACGCTAAAAATACATCCCACCATGTGTTGGATGCTTTATTGAGGAGGTTGCACATGAGGAGAACATGACCGGCGACCAGCCTCGATCTCGCTCGGCCATGCAGGACATGTCGGCGTCGGCGTCGGGCGGGACGGGGCGATGCGTGAGGCCATGGCGACGGGGTTGGTGGGGGCGCGGCAGCACCTGGATGGCCGGGCCGAAGCGGAGGAGCGGCGGTAGGAAGGGGAGGCAGGGAAGGAAAGAGGTGGTGATTGGGGTGCGACGGCGAAGGACGTGCTTAGGTTTCATCCTGTTCTTTTTTTCTCCATCGGTTTTGTGGGGGGGGGGGGGATGGAGTCAGAGGTGGGATAAAAAAAAGAACGAAGATAAGCCGGGAGCGGTAGCTACCAACTCCCCAATTAGGAATAGAGATACCAATCTCAAAAATCATTGTTACCAGTTCCTCGGGATCATATTAGCTTACACCGCTGATGTAAGTGGATTAAGCCCTAGGTGTCATAAGGATTGATTTTCAACATTTGAAAGACAAGATCGCCACTAAGACTTTTTTTCTTACAAGAACGTAAAAGCCTCCAGTGCCATGTTACAAAATGTTCAGCACCTCATAATTTTTTTTCCTTCAGCAAATCTCTTCACGGTGAAAATATTGTGTTCTCTTGGCAGCAAAAACCTCGCAAAGAAAGTCCAAATTAAATGTATAGCATCTAGCCTGTCCATGGACGAATCACCGTTTTTGGAAGTTGGACGTCTCCGTTTTCCTACGGACAGCTATAGTCAAGTAGCATGGAACATATATATACAAGATACTCCAAAATCGACAGATAATTTGGAACAGACGGACTAATAATTAAGTAATTCAACCGCTCATCAGAAGAGATGACGTCGTCGTGGCACTGGGTGTCGGCATTGTTGGTGGCGTATGGTTGGCCTGTACCCGAGGCCTCGGCAACATCATCGTAGGCGATGCACTTCTTGGTGATGTTCTTATGATGCTTGGATGGTGGGGCAGTCACACCCTTGTGCCCCACCTTGCTGCGGCGCTCCTCCTCTAGCCTTGGAGGATGTTCCGGAGACTTCTGAACCAAATGGTACGTCTCCTCAAGCCTCCGATCGTCAGCTTCATAATCACTAAGAGACAGTGTGGACGATGAATCGGATGTGGCCGAATCAGTGTCCTCGACCGAATTGGACGACGAGCCAGGGGGACGGCAATGACCGAGGAGTCGCGCTTGGCCTGTGCTGGACCATCTCATTGGGGGGGGGGGGGTGGCACTACAAGAAATAAGGTCAATTATGACTCCCTATATTGGTCACTGATTCGTCATTGCTGTCGTTTATTGACCTTTTTTCGACCAAATTTACAACGTCAACAGTTGGCCATCAAGAATGAACAAACATGACCTTTCTAAAATTTTGGTCGCAGGTCTCTATCGACCAAAATTTTGGTTTGTTCATTACCCATTCGTGTGAGCCACGTAGGATCTGATGTGGCCAAGATGACGTGGCATTGCTAGTGACCAAATGGAATCATCATAAATTTTAGATCCCTGTCCACCAATCTAGTTACATGGGCCTGGCCCGATACCTATTTTACTATTGAAAATGTCTGATTTGTTTGGGCTGAGTCATTTTTTTGCTAGAAGCACGCATATCTCACGATAGGCCCATTAAAAATAAGTAACAGAATAAAAGATTGCAAATAAAATGTATATTTCATTTCAGTAGCATATCACATCAAATACAATACATCATCTACTGGCTCCACGCATTAAGGTTCAACGCCTAACAAGGGCACATCAAAATAATTTTACATGTGCACAATAGAATACTTCTGCAAGTGCAAGTGCACAAAAAAAGGACTCAACAAGTGCACAATCGCACAAAAAGAGAGATCCACAAAGATTGGATGAGAACCACAAGTTTTTCTCATCATCTTCCTCTGCACAATATGCTCTTGCCATTGCCGCCTGCAAGAAGAACATGATGGTAAGGCTTTCAGACCAAGAAAACTAGTAAAATTGCACGCACGATAACCAATGATAAAACAGTAGAAAAAAATATACAAGATAAATTTTGCCTACAAGCAGTGGTAGTTATCACCTAGGTGCTTGCCTTCCACGTGTCCCAAATTATCTCCAACCAAACGGGTTAGTGAATGTGAGGGAAAACCGGATAGCAGCCAACCACCCACAACCTAATTAGTTGACTAAAAAATGGTACGGTGTGGGTTAGTTTCAACAAACTGCTACTTTCTTCCATTCCAAACAAGTCGAGACATGCTAGCGTGACAGCTGCTGCATATACTTTGTATAATTCGGACTAGAGTATATAGATTCTAGTATACATGTTGCAAAATAATATGTATTATTGTATGAAACAAAAAATATAATGTTGCATATTACTGAAAAATAGTATCATTGTGAATCGTGAGTGTGAATATGTATAATTATTACTGTTGTATGTGTGTATATATATCGATGGCGTGACGCTACTTGTTTGCACTATAGTATAGCTACGTGGACGCATGTAGTATATGTTCGTATACCTGATACTTCTTGTGTGTATGCACTCATTTTGATCCAATTGCTAATGAACAGTAAATGTGAGTGTCTGACATGCATATTCATAATCATTCATTGATGTTCTATCTGTACTTAAAAATAAAGTATACTGTATGCCGTATATTACTTTTAAAAAGGTATAAAGTATATGGTCATTTATAAAAGAATTTGAAGTATATAGTATTTTATAAAGAAAGTAGTATGTTTATTTTTCATAATAAAAGGAGTATATGTATGAAGAATTATGATGTACTTAGTATGTACGTAGTATGTAAGGGATTTCGCAAAAGAAAAGCAGTATGAGGTATCTGAAAAAGAAGTATGGAGTATGTCTAAATTAGGAATATACCAAAATAGTATGATTTTTGCAGTCTAAGTAGCATTTTTTTTCTCATATACATATTTTTCTTAGAAAAAGTATATATATCCTCAAGTTGCCGTATATACACGATAGAGAAACAAAGTGTACGTATGTGGTAGCTAGCTTCTTGGACTCGTGCAGGTGCATGCTCATGTACGTACATACACAAATCTAGTATAACTTAGATCGAACGGCTGGTCCCTGGCTGCCAGACTTGAAAACTAGCTTTATCTATTGATGGGACGTTGTTATACCGTATCCATTCATAAAAGTCGGAACAATATTGCTGGTTGATTTATCAGGTGGAAAGAAAGTTACTGCAACCAAACCCGTTAATCAGCACACCACGTTTGGGTGGGATCGAACGGCAATGGGGGTGGAGGTATCTACTACATGTAATTATCAGCATGTAGTACACGGGCTCTACTACATGTATCTTTTAACACATAACTTTTTTCTTGTGGGGACATTGATCAACTTCTTTTAGGATGGGTTGACTAATTTTTTTAATGGGTTTTACTACATACGTATCTTTATAACGGATCATTTTTCTAAAAGGGAAAGAAAATCTACCAGTTAATTCCCAGGCCTGTAAGGAATTAGGAGTCTAACGCAAACGAAAATACTTGCTACTAATTCAGTTGACAGCAGTAGGAACTCGGCAGCCCGACACAAGGAATTTGGGAGCAGACGTAAACAATATTATGAGGAATGCATGGTCCACTAATTGAATTAAGGTGTGGAATGATTTGATAGACATCTGCCATGTAAAACATGGGAGAGAAATGCAACATAAAAACTAATAGGAATGCTATCTTCCAAGGAAGCGACTTCTGAAGACCACAAAACAAAAGTGCATGCTGGGAGAATATATCCTTATTGGCAGTGCAGAGGGGCATATTTATTGATAAGGAGTATAGTTTTATTTCATTTATGTACTGGTAATAGTCATGAAGGGCATATTTATTGATAAGGAGTATAGTTTTATTTCATTTATGTACTGGTAATAGTCATGAAGGAAAGCACGCATTACTACTATGAATTGAAGGTTTTTTCCACACCTGTGCAGATAACTTTTGCTTGAACAGCTACAGTACATATGTGAATAGGTTGCGCCAGTAAGCTTCATCACACTGTAACAAAACAAAATGATAAATAACTGAAAAGCCAACAACAGTTGATGCCAAGAAGAGGGTCAATATCCAGCCCTTTGAAATGCAAATAAATCAAACTGGAGGCTAGTACTAACCAAGCATTGCTCCGAGCATCATAAGATGATAAAAAGTAAATTACTTGTGTATTCAGCTAAATAGTCAATGTTACTCATGTAGTCGGCTAATGATAGAATACCAGGTTGCTTTCACATAAAGAATGAAGATTGCTATGAATAAGGAGTAGACAACCACACATACTGTTATTTTTGCTATTCTAAATTCTAGACAGTTATTTTTGTTTTCAATAAATAACGATTGTAGTAATTTAACAAATTCTCCCTACTGGTTCTAAATAGGACCGTGAACATGAGATGCATGTCATTTCTTGTCCAGCGGTAAACTAATACCCATCTACTGATGGCATAAAAGAAGTAGCTTTGTTCTTCCTCTGATCCTGACTGAGATAGTGAGATGTACACTAAAGTTGATGGTCATGTCATTGGCAGACTAGAACACAGAACAATTGGTGGGCGCACCGTCGTACCATGAAAGTCTGATGTGCGCTTGTCTAAGTACTTGCGTTAGCATTCTGAAAGTTGTGTGGATTAGGAAATGGTTAAACAAAATGCACCATGTTCTCAGCTATTACTATAAGTACATGGACCTAAAACATGGTGAAAACATCGATCCATATGGTTCATTGATGATATGGCGTAAGCCTGAAAGGAACTCTCTGATAAATTACTCCACAAGAATCACGACTATTATCAATATTCATACTCCTCCAACCTAAACTTAGTAACAGTAACACAACCTCAAGATACAGAAAGATAGCGCATCTGATATAAATCAGAACAACTAAAGTCCAAGTTTGTGTAACCTTATAAAAAATATCTTTTGTTTCAGGGAAAGCACCATTAGTCGACCTAGCTTTCAATACCTGCAAACAAATATTTTTCCGTTAAAATAGATATTCTACTAATAATAACAATGCATTGTAAAAACTCATGACTCAATTATGTCAAATTGAGCCATTGCTATTGAGCTAAATAAGCTAGTGATGAATTGATTCCTGAAAACTGTAAGAACTGTAACTGAAAATAATTTTCTAACATAAAACAACTTCCGATGATTTCCCTTCACAACTAAACGTTTTACCTAAATATCTCTAGTTGCAGAAATATTTGGAATACATAGAAGGACGATATATGTGCACAGGAAATAAGTTGGATTGGGAATGTGGTCAACCAATCGATGCCTACATCATGTTTCCTTGCTCTGAATTTGTTTTCTTCAGAATGGCGACTTTTCACTCACATAACTAAATTTGATAACAGGTTCATCTTCCTTGCTCTAATCCTCACTTTCATCTTTTTTCCGAAACGACCCTCAGGCGGACTCCATTACCATTGATAATGAAAGAAAAGTATTTCATCACGTAATGCATGATGCTTGATCTATCCATCAAGGTAGATGACAAAATAAAAGTACTACTATCATGCAGAAACAAGGATTGGAAACAATGGTGCTTTCAGTAAACTGAAAAAATGTTTTATAATGTTTGCCAAATCAGATTACCACCTATCAGGCATGAGTTGTTGCTTTAAACAACAAGCACTAACATTGTTCAGCATCTCATAATTTTTTTTCCTTCAGCAAATCTCTGCACGGTGAAAATATTGTGTTCTCGTGGCAGCAAAAACCTCGCAAATAAAGTCCAAATTAAATGCATAGCATCTAGCCTGTCCAGGGACGAATCACCGTTTTTGGAACTTGGTCGTCTCGGTTTTCCTACGGACAGCTATAGTCAAGTAGCATGAAACATATATATACAAGATACTTAAAAATCGACAGATAATTTGAAATGGACGAACTAATAATTAAGTACTTCAACCGCTCATCAGAGGAGATGACGTCGTCGTGGCACTAGGTGTCGGCATTGTTGGCGGCGTATGGTTGGCCCGTACCCGAGGCCTCGGCAACATCATCGTAGGCGCTGCACTTCTTGGTGATGGTCTTATGATGCTTGGATGGTGGGGCAGTGGCACCCTTGTGCCCCACCTTGCGGCGGCGCTCCTCCTCCAGCCTTGGAGGAGTCTCCGAAGACTTCTGAACCAAATGGTACGTCTCCTCAAGCCTCCGATCGTCAGCTTCATAATCACTAAGACACAGTGTCCACGATGAATCGGATGTGGCCGAATCAGTGTCCTCGACCGAATTGGATGACGAGCCGGGGGGACGGCAATGACCGAGGAGTCGCGCTTGGCATTAGCATGTGGTAAGCAGTTGGGGATCCTGCTGGCCTGTGCTGGACCATCTTATTGGGGGGGGGGGGGGTGGGGGCGTCGCCTCCGCCGGTGAGGGAATGGACTCAGAATTTGGTATCTCTTCGACTTTTTGGACTTGTAGCGACGTAGCGCACGGCTCTGGCGGCGGCACTCGTACAAATAGGCAAGAGTGGAGAGGCGGGAAAGCAGCGAAAGGGCGGGAAGAAGAAGCGGGAAGGTGGCGGAACGGCGGAAAAAGGAGGCGGGAAGACAGAACAATATAATGGCGGGAACATGAGGTGATCCTTGTTAATGATATTGTGAAGGCGTGAACGATATGGTCAAACTACGAAGACGGATAAGTTGAAATAACCGTGTGCGATATTTCGCACACGATTAGTCATGAAAAAAATCGTGTGCGATATTCTATACAAGGAACACGGCTGCAGAATTCGGTAACGGCTTTAAAGTTGTTGTGTAACCGACGTGCATGTCACAACGCACACGGAATGCTACATCCGTGTGTGATGGGAGGGTGTAATTCGTTTCTTATTATTGATAACAAGGGATAATATTGCAGATATAGTAAAGTCTACAAAAGCCAATTGAAAACATATGTGTATGGAGCTCAGGGAAGATTACTTGTAAATTATCGTGACAAATTATTTGTAACAATTACATTAGGTGTAGGCTTGGCATCACTATCAGTCTGTGGTTCAATATTATTATTGTGTACGTCCTTTTCATCTGTCTTAACACTATCCATTTTCTTATGAGGGATGTTGATGATGTTGCTAAAAAGAGCCTCGCCTACATTCTTTTCCATGTGCATAACATAAACATTACGGGGAAGTTTTAGGTCCTTGGAGTGGGGGAGTGTAATGTTGATATGTTGATACCGTGCTAAAACTTTAGGATGTAAAAGCAACGGAGCAGATACATGTGTGTAAGGAAACGGGTGGTACAACTTTATTGCAAGCCATGGGCGCACATTATTACATGCACATACACAAACACACACATTACCCTTGAAAGTAGGTAGATCGAGCTGCAGCCCGCAAAGTGGGACCCCATCGTCCTTATTCACCACGTACAAACACACACATAGCCAGCTAGCATAGCATGCAGCTGGGGTTTAATTGGAACGTACATACGTGCTAGGATCTGCAGGTACGTACGTGTGGGATCGATGGGATAGAGTAGAGCTGCTAGCAAGGTGGATGGTTCATTCGGGCGCGACCCCGACGTAGGTGCCGATGGCGACGAGGCTATCCCCGGAGCTGCCGAAGAAGGCGACCGCGGCCGCATCATCCAGTGCACCGTTGTCCGGCAGCGGCACGCTAAAGGTCTTAGTCCCTGCAGATGGGTTGCGCCCGAACGTGTGCGAAGCCCCCTGGTTGGTGTCGAAATTGAGGAAGGTGATGCCATAGGTGTCGTAAGCGCCGGTGATGCTGCTCACGTACTCGCTTTGGTTCATGAAAATCTGCACCACATCACAAGCATGCAAAAACTAACTAAGTATACTTGTATAGTAGACAAGTAGAAAGGAAATTAATTAACGTACGGTATGCTCCTCTCCAGCTTTCTTGCCCCAGAGGGGGACACTAATGGCCTGGTCACTCTTGGTAAGGTAGGTGAAGGAGAAGCCATGGATGCGCTCGCTGCTGTGGATGGTGAAGCTCTCCAGCTTGCACGGATCGGCATCTGGCCTGATGTCCCGTGGTGCGCCGCTTTTGGCGCCCCACTTACCGACCTTGGCGGGCGAGCCTTTCACGTAGACGCCCAACGCCTTGAGGGTCACGTCTGAGCGGCCAAAGAAGGCGACCAACTCGCCTTTCCCCTGCGGCAGCGGCAAGCTGAACTCGCCTCCCTGCACCGGATACCCGTAGGTCTTGTGCTTGGTCGTGTTCGTTTCTAGCGTGAGCGATCCGATGCCCTCATTGTCGAAGGTGCCGCCCACGAGCTTGAGCTGCTCGCCTTCCCTCATTTCAATGGTGTTGGGATTCCCGCTGTTGCTGCCCCAGATGGCGCTCTTGACGCTGCTCCCCTGCTGGTCCACGTATTTGAAGGAGAAACCTTTGATGCCGCATACCCCAGGAGATTCGACGCTATAGATGGTGATGCTCTCTAGGCGTTGGGGCCTGCTTTCGGCGTTGATATCCTGAGGGGATCCGTCTGGTGCACCCCATGCACCAACCTTCATCACAACCTAAATGCATCACAAATTCATTAATCAACATCCTGCACATGCATTTCATTTCTCTATACATGTATACATCCATCCAACTCTAGCTAATTGATTCATTGGTATTTAAGCGTGCCATGTTTGTATATATAAAACAGCTACGGTAAAGAAAAAGAGGTTACATGCACATACTACCCATATTTCTTACCGCCATCTTTTTCTGGAGCTACTTCAACTGCAAGTCCAACTCTGAAATGTATGTGTGTGTGAGAGTGTGTTGCGATGGATCGTATGATCAGGCATGGCCGCCTATTTATAGCGAGTTTGCGCCCAACAATGATACTATCTGCATGCTACAGTTGGCATCAATTAGTCACATAGGCTATTAATTGCATGGAGTGAGTAGGTCACTAATTAATAGCTTAGACTTATAGAGTCCGTTGGTTCAATGAATCCTAAGCCTATGACACCCCGCTACCGACTAGATCGTGATGGCGCGCGTTGTGGCGCCGGACCATTTTTTCAATAGATTGTTTGGATTTTCTTACAAATTTATATGGAGGCAACAAAAAGTATCACATTGTTACACCCCATCCATTCTGACAAAGCGACCATAGAAATATTTAAAAACATTGACGCTAGAAATATGTGAACTTCTTCACAAAAAAAATCAATTCATTGCGGTTATTATAGTTGAGAAATATTTCCGAATTCACAAGCTAGCTAGGTTAATCCAAGTTTTTTATCGTGTATTCACATCAATCACAGCCAACAAAAGAAGCACATAATTCTTGTGCGGCTTGATGATCCGGTGTCCTCCTCTTTTACACACCAACATGATCCAGTTGGAGCATGGGTGACCACACTGCTTGTTGGCCAGTGGTGATTGTACTATTCCAACTAATTTGTGGTCACGGATTGAGTCTGATGCATTCCCATGGCGCCTATCAAGCTACAGGTGGATGAACCGTGCTGATTGTACCGTTCCAATTAATTGGTGGTCACAAAATGAGTCAGATGCATTCCCATGACACCTATCAAGTTATAGTTGGATTTCTCGTGCTGCAATTAGGCCTTCCGTAATGCATTGTATCTTAGCGTGTTATCCTAGGTATGACTAGGATCTAAGAAACAACCATCCTAATGCATTGTTTCTTAGAGGTTGTATCTAAAATAAGTTGCATTAAATGTTTTGGGGCTAATACTTGCTTGTGATTGGGCTAGCATCTTTTTTTGCCTATGATCTCGTGCTAGAGCCGTATGTTATATAAGATACACCTACACTCTCTTTCTTCATTAACTATGGTGCCACATAAGCAAATTGCCTATGATACCGCGCTAAGATACTCCCATTACGGAAGGCCTTAGTTGTTGGTTGCAAAATGAGTCACGTGCATTCCCGTTTACTTAGCCTATGAAGCTAGCTACAGCTGGATTAATTGATCATGGTGCCTCTACTATTCGAATTTATTGCTGGTCTAAAAGAGAGTCAAATACATTCCCATGGCCTTGTTCTTAGGTTTTGCATATTCTCAGTCAAGTTTCTTCTTCTCCATGCGAAGCGATATGGTGGAAGCCATCATGTTTCTCCATCAGCATGATGATTTACGCTTGGTTGATGTTAGCGAGATGGGCTCACTGTTCGCGGAAGTTATCGTTGCCTCTCATTTTCGAAATGCTGGTCCAGGTTGCCGGACACATATTGAGGAATCGCAGCCCTCGCAGAACACACTACTAGAAAAAAGGCTGTTAGTGGCGCACATGTTTTGGATACTTATGGCGCACTATTGGTGCGCCACTATTATCACGCCACTACTAATAAATAGTAATGGCGCATGCATGGTGCGTCTCTGTTAATATACATAACAGTGGCGCATCACCTGGTGTGCCATTACTAGGCCCACAAGTGCGCCACTGCTGTGGGTTACTAATGACGTATTTTTAGATAATGCGCCACTGAGGTATTTATTTATGTGGGCCACTAAAATGCAATATGGTGCGCCACTACTATGAATATTAGGAATTATTTTTTTTGCTTTTCTGATATTTGCACAGGTTACAAAATACATTACAACACAGAATATAAACAGCACAACATATAAACAACAGATTTATCGAATACAATAAAAGATTAGTCTCCGAATACAATTCATCATAGTGATACATATATAAGTGATGTAGAAGTAAGTTATACATATTCTATACAATAGTTTCATAAAATATCATGACATCATCTCGAAAATAGCGATACATAGTGATGTAGAAGTAATCATCATAGTCAATGAGACATCATATAACAAAAGTTGGTCACTAGTCATAACCACAACTCCTCCTCATCATCATCGTCAACTCTAACACATTGTAGCACATCATCACATCATCTCGGAAATAGCTAATAATCATCATAGTCATTACCGCCAATACTATTTAATATCATTTTCGTCAATGAGACATCATATAACAAAAGTTGGTCACTAGTCATAATCACAACTCCTCCTCATCATCATCATCAACTCTAACAAATCGTAGCACATAATAACACATTGTACCTAGGACCTACTCCTCTGCTTAGGTAGAATATCATAAAACAAGATAGACCCTGACTCTCCATTATGGAGAATGGAGATGATCTTGTCTCCAATTCTTGGCCTATGCACAATGTTGCTTCCGAGTAGCTCTCTACGATTGACCATACATTTTTTCCAATCTTTGATTGTCATGACTTCATCGGTTTTAGAAATCCGGTATGGACAGGAGTGATGCAGATACATAGGCCGACCTGGCCGTGCTGGTCGTATCATCATAACATCAACGCGACCTCTTGGTAACATCAGATGAGGCACACAATCTTGCGGGATTTTCTGTTGAAAAACATAGTATTAGCTTTGTAGCTAGCAATGTAGTTTAGTTTTACAAGAATTTATGCAAAATATGCATGGATGTCGTAATAGTAGAAAATCTTACCATGCAATCTCCATGCATGTTACCGTAGTTCACCACGTGCACTACTGGCACATATTGACCATAATGTTGGGGAGTTTGCTGATAGGTATTGTAATTCTCAAAATTATTGATAAATGCGACAAGAAGATGTTTCACCTTACAAGTTAATTCTGCTTCATCATTGTAGTAATAGGTTCTGCCTACCATTTTCCATTCATTTTTTGAAGAATGAAAATAAGATATCAATGGAAATAAGTTGTCAACTATTTTTAAATAAACAATATAAATTACTTAATAAATGTGCTCGAGAAATTCACATAATGGTAGAACTGGAGGCGTACGCACATCGACGATATTACCTTCAATTTCATCTTCCGGACGAATATCAAAGGTGATAAGCATATTAGGCTCAAATGCATAAGCCTTGCATAGTGCTACCCAAGTTTTGCATTCAAAAAAGGAGTAGGTGTCTACATTGTACAATTTTACGGCAAAAGTATAACCATGCTCGGTCCTCAAGTGAACTATCTTTACCTCCATATTTATTTCAGTACTGAAACCAATTTTATCCAACACATAATGTCTTGCATCGCAGGGGATACGCTAGTAGAATAGTAAAAAATAAAAATTATAAGTTGAAGCAAAAGAAGTCATGCTTAATTACGAATAAAGACTTGTCATTGTGACTTACTGTATCCACTTTGAAGTCCTCATCCAGCATGATGCTGAAGCGCCTATCATCAACTAGGTAAGGCGTGTCGCAAAGGCCGTGCTTATCTTGGTTGTATTCGCACATAACGAATTCCTCTTCGTCGTCGGACATTTCCTAAAATAGAGAAAATTTGGGCATTGACATTTACTAAAAAGTGGACATATGGAGCGTCTGAAATTTGCCGAAACGGAAATGAATCAACATTCTGACAAAATATAGGCCACTCGGATATAGCAACAATGAACAAGTACAAGAGATGCTGTAAAATAGAGAATATTATGAACAACATCTCATGCCTAACCATATGGCAAAATTTCTTATACCAAAACATAGGCCACTCGGATATAGCAACATTATAAGTCTCTTAACCCCTAGATGCATTGGTAGACCCTCATACCAAAATTACTGATAAACACTACTACTATCTCCTATCCACATATATTACTTTAGATGGATTGAATAACCTTTGGAAAAACTTTAGGTGAAAATATTACTGTCTACTATAGAGATAGTAACTTAGACTAATAATTCTACGTAGTTGCACCATTCATCCATCCATCTAGCAAGCAACTAGCACCACTAATCCATCCATCAAGCAAATCATATACGGAGTACTACCTACCGTCAGCATACATCCATCTATCCACCATCCATGTGTGTAACTAGTAGTACAAACTATATTTACATTTCTGCCATATGAACACACCTATAATAAAATTATTTCTGCCATATCAACACAATACTATCAATACATCTATATGAAAATTTTGTCTGCCATTTCATCACAATACAATCAATACATCTATAGAACACATCATAGCAAATCAGAGGAGCTGCTCACAGGAGAAAACCACTTCCAAAAAATCAGAGCCGGGCCATGGGGAGGGGGGATGAGGGTGGGGCGCCGTTCGCCGGAGTGGGTCGCCGGAGGGGCCGGACCGGGCCAGGAGCTCGCGGCGAGGGAGGGATGGACCCGTGGGGAGGAAGGAGGCGTTGGGATCGGGCCGAGGGAGGGGTGGAGCCCGTGGAGAGGGAGGAGGAGTCGGGTTTGGGCCGAGGGAAAGATCGCCTGAGATGGCCTCGGCGGCCGCGGCGACGGCGGTGGGGGGCGAACCCTAGAAGCAGCGAGCGACAGAGGAGAGAGAGGAGCCTGGTCGAGTGCGTGAGGAGCCTGGGGCCGGGTCGAGTGCGGGAGGAGCCTGGGGTCGGGTCGGTGGCATTTTGCATGTAATAAGAGCAAAGATTGTTAGTAGTGGCGCACCGTAGGTGTGGTGCGCCATTACTAGTTAAAACTAGTAACGGCGCACTTTCCCCTGGTTCACCACTGCTAAGTCTGGGAAGGGTGTGGGACGAGGACAAAAACTAGTAATGAGCACCGCACAACAGGTGCGTCATTAGTAATATGGCAAATAATGGTGCACCTATATGTGATGCGCCACTGCAATATAGCAGTGGCGCATCACATACATGATGCGCCATTAATGTCCATATTAGCTATAGCCGTTTTTCTAGTAGTGACATGATCACCAGCGACACTAGCATAAGCTTGGGAATGCAGTGTCTCGAGGGATGGCAAACTTCATATATTGTCCGACGGAAGTTCCGGTGCAAGCACATGAGGCGAGTGTCAAAACCAGATTGCGAAGGGGCCAATGCATGTATGTTTATCTCTTAAGTTTCAACTTTGAATGACATGTTTATTCTTATCCTGATGATTGCAGTGGGCCACCCGCACTAGTAGGAAATATCTTAGCAGTGGCCTGGCAATTTGGCCCTTAGTGGCCTGATTTAGAACCGCCACTGATTATGCGACAGGTAATGGCTACTGGTGGTGTGTGGGATCACACGCTACTGATAACAAGTTATTAGTTGTGTGCTTTCGTTTGCGCACGCCACTGATAAAACCAATTCTAGCGGCGTGACCGTACAATGCACGTCACAAATATCTATAGCAAGCGAGTGGCGAGCCATTTATGTCATACACCCTTGCAAGATATATGAAAAACAAAAGAAATCATGGACGACGATTTGGTTGTCCTCTTAAATCTCCACGATGATGCACGGGAGGGAATCGCTCGGGTCGACGCCAGATTCCCTCCGGCTGGCGCTGCCTACTAGTGAGAGGGGTGTGACCCAAACCTCACGTCGCATAGCCGGGGACAAGTGCCATTTGCACATGCTTCGCTTGATTGCAGCGGTCCGTAATCTTGGATAACCCGACAAATAATCATATTTGAGAATACGAAATGAAGCAGCAGTAAGTGTTCCACTGATAATAAAAATGTTCATTTATGCTTATGTAATCATATTTTTGTTATTCTACCCAATTTACCTAAGGGCATCCCATTTATGGTATTTAGTATAGCAGTTACTTGATTTCCTAATTAATTGAAATCCTTGTTAGCACTCTTCTCCGTGACTATGATACACTGCATACAAGAAGTGTCTAGGTGCACCAAACTCGCGTAATTCTTCTATGTTGCGGAACATGGTGGCCTGTTGGTAGAGAGGCACGTGAACATTTCATTAATGCACCATGTATACAATCTATAATGACAATTCATATCCCATGTTGCATGTTCGTTTTTGCCATGGCTTATTATTTGTCTTGGCACTATGGATTGGTTTTATTTACTGAATACATGGATGTGTATGTTGTCATTCCAAGCCAATTTGTGTATGTTAACCTTACTTTTTTTTTATCTTAGTATATATGCGACTTTCAATATTTATTGACTAATATAAGGTTATATTTGTACAAGTATAATATATTTTATGTGCCCATATATATTATAAAATCCTAACTAGGTGACTATGATACACTGCATACAAGAAGTGTCTAGGTGCACCAAACTCGCGTAATTCTTCTATGTTGTGGAACATGGTGGCCTGTTGGTAGAGAGGCACGTGAACATATGCACCAAACTCACCTTCCTTTTTTATCTTAGTATATATGTGAATTTCAATATTTATTGACTAATATAAGGTTATGTTTGTACAAGTATAATATATTTTATGTGTCCATATATATTAAAAAATCCTATCAATTATCGTATAAATAGACGGGCACGGCAACGAGCCAGCAACCCTTGTTCCTTGCTCGCGCTTATGTGTATGCACGCTGCACCCAGACCAGTCAATCGGCTGGGTCTCTTCATATTGGACCTAGTCAATCGATCACCATGCACGCGCGCCCCATGGTTGGACGCATGCACCCAAGAAGCCCATCCAATCCCTTCTCTTCTAGCTATGCCCATTCATGCAGCCAGGCACGCCTTTGATAGGTAGGGTGGTTTCGCCGGTTCGCCTGCGGACTTTGATAGTTTTGGCCGTTTTTCCTATATGAGGACAATTTTTTAGATGGGTTCTTTTTACCGTCCCGTCTGAGGCTATCACAAGAGGCCCGGCGGCGTCCGAGGTCACGGGTCCTGTGGAGCGGGGGACCGTCCCGGCTGGATCTAACTTGTCGCACTAGGGTTGCAGCGGCGGCGCTCCCACGGGCGAAGAAGACGAGCAATGCATCTTGTCGGCGAGGAGACTCGTCGGCGCAACAGATGGAGGACCAGAGCCTCAGCCGCCTTGCAAACTCATCTCCTGCTATCAAGCCAAGAGTCGTTGGTAGGACGGGATGCTAGTAGGGGTCCTGGCAGAACCTGCTCCGGTTCGTCTAGGCTGATCTGAGGGAGCGCATGAGAGAGAGAGGGGGAGGGAGGGAGGGAGAGAGAGAGAGAGATAGATAGATAGAGAGAGAGAGAGAGAGACTGACTGATGGGGCAGGGTCGGTTGACCCGAACCAGCCCACTTAAGTGGATGGACCCACTGTCAGAAGGGCAGAAGGGTAATTTGATAAATCTAGTTAAATTCAAATAACGTTCAAACTTCAATGATTTGCTCACAAAATTCTACACACCCAAAAATAAATAAAAATATGCTACACACTCCTAAATTTATGAGCAATTTTAATATAACTTTTGTTTTGTGCTTAAAGAAAACTTTTCTTTCAATGAAAAATTCAAAGATCCTTAAGTGGAAATGACTTGAAATTATTTTTATTAAAATTAATTTCTTGAGGAAAATATATGGGAAACTTTTTATAAAGGTCAATTATATGAACTACTTGAATTTCAAATCATAACAAGTTTATTCCTCATTATAAATGTTTATGAAACCCTAATAATACACATTTACTTAGGAAAAATTCTCAAAAACACTTTTAACTCAAATTTTGGGGATTAAAAAAGGACATCTCATTATATGCATAATAGTATGAATTTGGATATTAAACATTGTCGTATCAGACAATGATGCTGATTTTCAGAACCCGAAGTTCGCGGGTCACTCAAAGATTTAGACTTCACTTTATCTCAGTCTCAAGGAAAGTTCATTCTTGCATATCAACTAAAGTATTTTACTACAGTACTTTTAAAAACTTTATTTTATTTCTGCTTGATTGATTGGTTGGTGAAACGACAGACTGATTGTTGTGGTGGAGGTCACATCCTACCGGAAAGTTAGGACTAATAACAATTGTTCCACGGCTTATAGAGCGCCGTATTTACGCGTCAACCAAAGGTTCTGGTATGGGCCGGAAGGGTCATAAGTATCTTCTTCCTTATAACATATTCCCGGATACGCTGCCTGGTTGGGTCATTGATACAACCAACGTGCGTGGGAACGCCGTGAACTTTCCCCGACGGGTCCGACGAAGGTAGTGATGTCTCGGGTGGGGTGACAAAGATGGATTGGGGCCCACGTAGGCCAGGGATCTGATCTGTCACGACAAGGGCGAATGTGTGGGGTTGAAGAATACTCGGAATGTATCCAAGAATCTCAGACATGACAAACCACACTCTGGAGTGTGAAACTTGTATCAGGGGTAATGCTACTTTTGGGAAAGGTGGCGCACCTCTGCAGAGTGTATCAAATTGTGACAGTTACATCCGTGTTCCCGAAAGAAACTATGTTCGCGGTGGAAAAGGAACCTTAACTGATTCTCAAACCCGTGAGGGCTGACTAAACTTGTTGTGTGACCCTCGTTACTCAACCCATCCATTGACCCTTTGCTTAGATTTTGAGGAGGTCAACAATGATGTCAACGATCAGAGCACCGAAGGCCCCAGGAATTCTAGTACAAAGCGCCAGATCTATGCGCAGGAGTAGAAGGAGTCGACTACATCATCGCATACGGAACTGATGACAATAGAGAAGATGAATCAGAGGAGTAACTGAAAGTGAGAGTAGACTAGTATTACAAGGTAACCTAGTCGAGCAGCTCTAGTATCTAAATTGTTGGGCTATCATGTTTCTCAGTTAGCTTTTACAAGTGTTAGGTCAACTATCTCAAGTTGAGTACGTACCGTTTGATCTTTATTAGATGTCTGAGGAAGAGGTTGAACAGTTTATGCACTTTTGGCTTGTAATATTAAGCGTTCTGTAATATTAGTGGACCGCAATATTTCTGTTGTACTACTCTGAGGGATGTAATATTTATGCAGAAGGACTTCCATGAGTGTTATGTCAATGAATTGTGCACTACGCATGCAGGGTTGTACGGGGTCACCGTGCCACCCCTCTTGTCGCCGACGAGACTGTCAGACGTGAGAGGAGAGGGGGACAGGGGCGGCGGCGCTAGGGAAGCCTTAGCTTGGTGGGGTGAGAGAGTACCCGTTTGTGACTGACCCACTTCTGTCCAAATCATATGACCTATTTTTTGGTTCTCAAGTAAAAGTGACCATTTATAGATTACTATTAGAACGCACGTGCGTTGCTACGGGCTACAATGGATGTAAATAAATTAAAAAATAAATAAATAAGGTCATCTTCAAGGTCGAGGTTTATTTCTCACTCATACGTTCGAGCGTGTTCAGACATCAAACAGGCACACTGTCTACAAACTCCGGGCTCCCTCAAATAGAGTCCATGTGTTAGCGAGAATGTGGTTGTCCAGACTATCCACAATGTTATCTCCAAACATGCGATCCCGACTCAAAAACGTCACCCCATGACGCGCTCTTCCATTTTCATGCCGAATTCTCCCCTTGTCCCTCGGTTTCCCTCCATAGCAGGACAATTCTCATTGGAGCCCTCTTCTTTAAAATCGGATGACACCCATCTCACCTTCGTCATGGCTTCCTATTTCCTTCACACCCTAATTCCTCATGCATCGCCAAGGAGGAGTCCCCCACTAGCTATCCCGCTCTCCTTCCTAATCACCACCCCTAGTATTCATGTTGATATACCACCGGCATCAAAGAGGCCGAGGTTTGCACCGCCTAGGATGCCCGCGAACCAATAAGGAAGATCAGATGTCTCATGTGCCATTGTTACCGTGTCCTTTATTAACTCATGAAGCAAAACCGCTTGCTCATGCAATTTGCTCTACAACTTCGTTAAAATTGAATACTCCAATCGAGCCATCTGGAACAAATCGCACTACAGGATCAACACCGCAAATCATTACCGACAGAAACTTATACAACAAGCATCATTTGGTTAAAATAAAACACCACACCTAAAGAAAATGCCTACATAATAGATCATTTGACATATACACCTCCACCATCACTTACAGTCATAGCCGCTCCGTACTACAATGACATCATGTGCAGCGTGTCCGTACTACGTTGATGACTCAGAATCTCCTTCACTGCGGTTATCTACACAATCGATTACTACGCCGGTCTTCTTCAGGTAATGAACCTTGGTGTGGTCTTGCAGGAGATTGTGCCGACCCCAGCTTGTCATGTTCTTCTACTTTCAGTAGAGCATCATGTTTGAGCTAAGAATGAGGCCTTCAATCTGACCAAAGGAAATTCTCAAGTATGGTCAGGAGATAATACTTGTGGCACTAAAACTATGCTCTTGCGAGGAACTTTGGAAGTGCATATTTATCGAACTGATAAATGTTCTGCTACAGATCATAGCATAGATGCTACGTCTACTGCTCCCCTGAAATGGCATGAGATGATTGTGCCATTTCGCATTACAGGAATATAAGCTGACTAACTGCTAGTGAGTAAGATATATGTAGCGCGTAGCAAACCCCCTACAATGTACATTCCTTCTTTTTTATATCACACTACAAAAATAACAGTGCAAAATAAATAAAAATATGTAGCAAATTGGATGGCAGCCTGCAAATATTCTTGTAACTTAACAAGAAAGTATGTGACATATCACGTTATATATTTTCTTCAAGCAGATATGGACAAAGAACATGTTGTATATTGTCCCAAATCTTCCGGGCAGAGGGTATTGCCTTTCTGAAAAGTACTCAAGACCATATTTGTTCTGTCAAAGTAACTACTATTGACATGAATGAAGAGGTCATCAAAAATATGAATGAACGTCTTTGAAAATAAAATTTCATCAGATAGTACATAAAGAAATATTGTTTTGAAATATACTCTGTTCTGGCTAGCATATGGTCTCCTCATGTTCATTGAGAGGTCACAAATCAGCGGTGAAAATATGTTGCATGAGAAAGGATAGTGCACGTTTTTTAAACGCTAAAAATACATCCCACCATGTGTTGGATGCTTTATTGAGGAGGTTGCACATGAGGAGAACATGACCGGCGACCAGCCTCGATCTCGCTCGGCCATGCAGGACATGTCGGCGTCGGCGTCGGGCGGGACGGGGCGATGCGTGAGGCCATGGCGACGGGGTTGGTGGGGGCGCGGCAGCACCTGGATGGCCGGGCCGAAGCGGAGGAGCGGCGGTAGGAAGGGGAGGCAGGGAAGGAAAGAGGTGGTGATTGGGGTGCGACGGCGAAGGACGTGCTTAGGTTTCATCCTGTTCTTTTTTTCTCCATCGGTTTTGTGGGGGGGGGGGGATGGAGTCAGAGGTGGGATAAAAAAAAGAACGAAGATAAGCCGGGAGCGGTAGCTACCAACTCCCCAATTAGGAATAGAGATACCAATCTCAAAAATCATTGTTACCAGTTCCTCGCGATCATATTAGCTTACACCGCTGATGTAAGTGGATTAAGCCCTAGGTGTCATAAGGATTGATTTTCAACATTTGAAAGACAAGATCGCCACTAAGACTTTTTTTTCTTACAAGAACGTAAAAGCCTCCAGTGCCATGTTACAAAATGTTCAGCACCTCATAATTTTTTTTCCTTCAGCAAATCTCTTCACGGTGAAAATATTGTGTTCTCTTGGCAGCAAAAACCTCGCAAAGAAAGTCCAAATTAAATGTATAGCATCTAGCCTGTCCATGGACGAATCACCGTTTTTGGAAGTTCGACGTCTCCGTTTTCCTACGAACAGCTATAGTCAAGTAGCATGAAACATATATATACAAGATACTCCAAAATCGACAGATAATTTGGAACAGACGGACTAATAATTAAGTAATTCAACCGCTCATCAGAAGAGATGACGTCGTCGTGGCACTGGGTGTCGGCATTGTTGGCGGCGTATGGTTGGCCCGTACCCGAGGCCTCGGCAACATCATCGTAGGCGCTGCACTTCTTGGTGATGGTCTTATGATGCTTGGATGGTGGGGCAGTGGCACCCTTGTGCCCCACCTTGCGGCGGCGCTCCTCCTCCAGCCTTGGAGGAGTCTCCGAAGACTTCTGAACCAAATGGTACGTCTCCTCAAGCCTCCGATCGTCAGCTTCATAATCACTAAGACACAGTGTCCACGATGAATCGGATGTGGCCGAATCAGTGTCCTCGACCGAATTGGATGACGAGCCGGGGGGACGGCAATGACCGAGGAGTCGCGCTTGGCATTAGCATGTGGTAAGCAGTTGGGGATCCTGCTGGCCTATGCTGGACCATCTTATTGGGGGGGGGGGGGGGGTGGGGGCGTTGCCTCCGCCGGTGAGGGAATGGACTCAGAATTTGGTATCTCATCGACTTTTTGGACTTGTAGCGACGTAGCGCACGGCTCTGGCGGCGGCACTCGTACAAATAGGCAAGAGTGGAGAGGCGGGAAAGCAGCGAAACGGCGGGAAGAAGAAGCGGGAAGGTGGCGGAACGGCGGAAAAAGGAGGCAGGAAGACAGAACAATATAATGGCGGGAACATGAGGTGATCCTTGTTAATGATATTGTGAAGGCGTGAACGATATGGTCAAACTACGAAGACGGATAAGTTGAAATAACCGTGTGCGATATTTCGCACACGATTAGTCATGAAAAAAATCGTGTGCGATATTCTATACAAGGAACACGGCTGCAGAATTCGGTAACGGCTTTAAAGTTGTTGTGTAACCGACGTGCATGTCACAACGCACACGGAATGCTACATCCGTGTGTGATGGGAGGGTGTAATTCGTTTCTTATTATTGATAACAAGGGATAATATTGCAGATATAGTAAAGTCTACAAAAGCCAATTGAAAACATATGTGTATGGAGCTCAGAGAAGATTACTTGTAAATTATCGTGACAAATTATTTGTAACAATTACTTTAGGTGTAGGCTTGGCATCACTATCAGTCTGTGGTTCAATATTATTATTGTGTACGTCCTTTTCATCTGTCTTAACACTATCCATTTTCTTATGAGGGATGTTGATGATGTTGCTAAAAAGAGCCTCGCCTACATTCTTTTCCATGTGCATAACATAAACGTTACGGGGAAGTTTTAGGTCCTTGGAGTGGGGGAGTGTAATGTTGATATGTTGATACCGTGCTAAAACTTTAGGATGTAAAAGCAACGGAGCAGATACATGTGTGTAAGGAAACGGGTGGTACAACTTTATTGCAAGCCATGGGCGCACATTATTACATGCACATACACAAACACACACATTACCCTTGAAAGTAGGTAGATCGAGCTGCAGCCCGCAAAGTGGGACCCCATCGTCCTTATTCACCACGTACAAACACACACATAGCCAGCTAGCATAGCATGCAGCTGGGGTTTAATTGGAACGTACATACGTGCTAGGATCTGCAGGTACGTACGTGTGGGATCGATGGGATAGAGTAGAGCTGCTAGCAAGGTGGATGGTTCATTCGGGCGCGACCCCGACGTAGGCGCCGATGGCGACGAGGCTATCCCCGGAGCTGCCGAAGAAGGCGACCGCGGCCGCATCATCCAGTGCACCGTTGTCCGGCAGCGGCACGCTAAAGGTCTTAGTCCCTGCAGATGGGTTGCGCCCGAACGTGTGCGAAGCCCCCTGGTTGGTGTCGAAATTGAGGAAGGTGATGCCATAGGTGTCGTAAGCGCCGGTGATGCTGCTCACGTACTCGCTTTGGTTCATGAAAATCTGCACCACATCACAAGCATGCAAAAACTAACTAAGTATACTTGTATAGTAGACAAGTAGAAAGGAAATTAATTAACGTACGGTATGCTCCTCTCCAGCTTTCTTGCCCCAGAGGGGGACACTAATGGCCTGGTCACTCTTGGTAAGGTAGGTGAAGGAGAAGCCATGGATGCGCTCGCTGCTGTGGATGGTGAAGCTCTCCAGCTTGCACGGATCGGCATCTGGCCTGATGTCCCGTGGTGCGCCGCTTTTGGCGCCCCACTTACCGACCTTGGCGGGCGAGCCTTTCACGTAGACGCCCAACGCCTTGAGGGTCACGTCTGAGCGGCCAAAGAAGGCGACCAACTCGCCTTTCCCCTGCGGCAGCGGCAAGCTGAACTCGCCTCCCTGCACCGGATACCCGTAGGTCTTGTGCTTGGTCGTGTTCGTTTCTAGCGTGAGCGATCCGATGCCCTCATTGTCGAAGGTGCCGCCCACGAGCTTGAGCTGCTCGCCTTCCCTCATTTCAATGGTGTTGGGATTCCCGCTGTTGCTGCCCCAGATGGCGCTCTTGACGCTGCTCCCCTGCTGGTCCACGTATTTGAAGGAGAAACCTTTGATGCCGCATACCCCAGGAGATTCGACGCTATAGATGGTGATGCTCTCTAGGCGTTGGGGCCTGCTTTCGGCGTTGATATCCTGAGGGGATCCGTCTGGTGCACCCCATGCACCAACCTTCATCACAACCTAAATGCATCACAAATTCATTAATCAACATCCTGCACATGCATTTCATTTCTCTATACATGTATACATCCATCCAACTCTAGCTAATTGATTCATTGGTATTTAAGCGTGCCATGTTTGTATATATAAAACAGCTACGGTAAAGAAAAAGAGGTTACATGCACATACTACCCATATTTCTTACCGCCATCTTTTTCTGGAGCTACTTCAACTGCAAGTCCAACTCTGAAATGTATGTGTGTGTGAGAGTGTGTTGCGATGGATCGTATGATCAGGCATGGCCGCCTATTTATAGCGAGTTTGCGCCCAACAATGATACTATCTGCATGCTACAGTTGGCATCAATTAGTCACATAGGCTATTAATTGCATGGAGTGAGTATGTTACTAATTAATAGCTTAGACTTATAGAGTCCGTTGGTTCAATGAATCCTAAGCCTATGACACCCCGCTACCGACTAGATCGTGATGGCGCGCGTTGTGGCGCCGGACCATTTTTTCAATAGATTGTTTGGATTTTCTTACAAATTTATATGGAGGCAACAAAAAGTATCACATTGTTACACCCCATCCATTCTGACAAAGCGACCATAGAAATATTTAAAAACATTGACGCTAGAAATATGTGAACTTCTTCACAAAAAAAATCAATTCATTGCGGTTATTATAGTTGAGAAATATTTTCGAATTCACAAGCTAGCTAGGTTAATCCAAGTTTTTTATCATGTATTCACATCAATCACAGCCAACAAAAGAAGCACATAATTCTTGTGCGGCTTGATGATCCGGTGTCCTCCTCTTTTACACACCAACATGATCCAGTTGGAGCATGGGTGACCACACTGCTTGTTGGCCAGTGGTGATTGTACTATTCCAACTAATTTGTGGTCACGGATTGAGTCTGATGCATTCCCATGGCGCCTATCAAGCTACAGGTGGATGAACCGTGCTGATTGTACCGTTCCAATTAATTGGTGGTCACAAAATGAGTCAGATGCATTCCCATGACACCTATCAAGTTATAGTTGGATTTCTCGTGCTGCAAGGCCTTCCGTAATGCATTGTATCTTAGCGTGTTATCCTAGGTATGACTAGGATCTAAGAAACAACCATCCTAATGCATTGTTTCTTAGAGGTTGTATCTAAAATAAGTTGCATTAAATGTTTTGGGGCTAATACTTGCTTGTGATTGGGCTAGCATCTTTTTTTGCCTATGATCTCGTGCTAGAGCCGTATGTTATATAAGATACAACTACACTCTCTTTCTTCATTAACTATGGTGCCACATAAGCAAATTGCCTATGATACCGCGCTAAGATACTCTCATTACGGAAGGCCTTAGTTGTTGGTTGCAAAATGAGTCACGTGCATTCCCGTTTACTTAGCCTATGAAGCTAGCTACAGCTGGATTAATTGATCATGGTGCCTCTACTATTCGAATTTATTGCTGGTCTAAAAGAGAGTCAAATACATTCCCATGGCCTTGTTCTTAGGTTTTGCATATTCTCAGTCAAGTTTCTTCTTCTCCGTGCGAAGCGATATGGTGGAAGCCATCATGTTTCTCCATCAGCATGATGATTTACGCTTGGTTAATGTTAGCGAGATGGGCTCACTGTTCGCGGAAGTTATCGTTGCCTCTCATTTTCGAAATGCTGGGTCTAGGTTGCCGGACACATATTGAGGAATCGCAGCCCTCGCAGAACACACTACTAGAAAAAAGGCTGTTAGTGGCGCACATGTTTTGGATACTTATGGCGCACTATAGGTGCGCCACTATTATCACGCCACTACTAATAAATAGTAATGGCGCACGCATGGTGCGTCACTGTTAATATACATAACAGTGGCGCATCACCTGGTGTGCCATTACTAGGCCCACAAGTGCGCCACTGCTGTGGTTTACTAATGGCGTATTTTTAGATAATGCGCCACTGAGGTGTTTATTTATGTGGGCCACTAAAATGCAATATGGTGCGCCACTACTATGAATATTAGGAATTTTTTTTTTTGCTTTTCTGATATTTGCACAGGTTACAAAATACATTACAACACAGAATATAAACAGCACAACATATAAACAACAGATTTATCGAATACAATAAAAGATTAGTCTCCGAATACAATTCATCATAGTGATACATATATAAGTGATGTAGAAGTAAGTTATACATATTCTATACAATAGTTTCATAAAATATCATGACATCATCTCGAAAATAGCGATACATAGTGATGTAGAAGTAATCATCATAGTCAATGAGACATCATATAACAAAAGTTGGTCACTAGTCATAACCACAACTCCTCCTCATCATCATCGTCAACTCTAACACATTGTAGCACATCATCACATCATCTCGGAAATAGCTAATAATCGTCATAGTCATTACCGCCAATACTATTTAATATCATTTTCGTCAATGAGACATCATATAACAAAAGTTGGTCACTAGTCATAATCACAACTCCTCCTCCTCATCATCATCAACTCTAACAAATCGTAGCACATAATAACACATTGTACCTAGGACCTACTCCTCTGCTTAGGTAGAATATCATAAAACAAGATAGACCCTGACTCTCCATTATGGAGAATGGAGATGATCTTGTCTCCAATTCTTGGCCTATGCACAATGTTGCTTCCGAGTAGCTCTCTACGATTGACCATACATTTTTTCCAATCTTTGATTGTCATGACTTCATCGGTTTTAGAATTCCGGTATGGACAGGAGTGATGCAGATACATAGGCTGACCTGGCCGTGCTGGTCGTATCATCATAGCATCAACGCGACCTCTTGGTAACATCAGATGAGGCACACAATCTTGCGGGATTTTCTGTTGAAAAACATAGTATTAGCTTTGTAGCTAGCAATGTAGTTTAGTTTTACAAGAATTTATGCAAAATATGCATGGATGTCGTAATAGTAGAAAATCTTACCATGCAATCTCCATGCATGTTACCGTAGTTCACCACGTGCACTGGCGGCACATATTGACCATAATGTTGGGGAGTTTGCTGATAGGTATTGTAATTCTCAAAATTATTGATAAATGCGACAAGAAGATGTTTCACCTTACAAGTTAATTCTGCTTCATCATTGTAGTAATAGGTTCTGCCTACCATTTTCCGTTCATTTTTTGAAGAATGAAAATAAGATATCAATGGAAATAAGTTGTCAACTATTTTTAAATAAACAATATAAATTACTTAATAAATGTGGTCGAGAAACTCACATAATGGTAGAACTGGAGGCGTACGCACATCGACGATATTACCTTCAATTTCATCTTCCGGACGAATATCAAAGGTGATAAGCATATTAGGCTCAAATGCATAAGCCTTGCATAGTGCTACCCAAGTTTTGCATTCAAAAAAGGAGTAGGTGTCTACATTGTACAATTTTACGGCAAAAGTATAACCATGCTCGGTCCTCAAGTGAACTATCTTTACCTCCATATTTATTTCAGTACTGAAACCAATTTTATCCAACACATAATGTCTTGCATCGCAGGGGATACGCTAGTAGAATAGTAAAAAATAAAAATTATAAGTTGAAGCAAAAGAAGTCATGCTTAATTACGAATAAAGACTTGTCATTGTGACTTACTATATCCACTTTAAAGTCCTCATCCAGCATGATGCTGAAGCGCCTATCATCAACTAGGTAAGGCGTGTCGCAAAGGCCGTGCTTATCTTGGTTGTATTCGCACATAACGAATTCCTCTTCGTCGTCGGACATTTCCTAAAATAGAGAAAATTTCGGCATGACATTTACTAAAAAGTGGACATATGGAGCGTCTGAAATTTGCCGAAACGGAAATGAATCAACATTCTGACAAAACATAGGCCACTCGGATATAGCAACAATGAACAAGTACAAAAGATGCTGTAAAATAGAGAATATTATGAACAACATCTCATGCCTAACCATATTGCAAAATTTCTTATACCAAAACATAGGCCACTCGGATATAGCAACATTATAAGTCTCTTAACCCCTAGATGCATTGGTAGACCCTCATACCAAAATTACTGATAAACACTACTACTATCTCCTATCCACATATATTACTTTAGATGGATTGAATAACCTTTGGACAAACTTTAGGTGAAAATATTACTATCTACTATAGAGTTAGTAACTTAGACTAATAATTCTACGTAGTTGCACCATTCATCCATCCATCTAGCAAGCAACTAGCACCACTAATCCATCCATCAAGCAAATCATATAGGGAGTACTACCTACCGTCAGCATACATCCATCTATCCACCATCCATGTGTGTAACTAGTAGTACAAACTATATTTACATTTCTGCCATATGAACACATCTATAATAAAATTATTTCTGCCATATCAACACAATACTATCAATACATCTATATGAAAATTTTGTCTGCCATTTCATCACAATACAATCAATACATCTATAGAACACATCATAGCAAATCAGAGGAGCTGCTCACAGGAGAAAACCACTTCCAAAAAATCAGAGCCGGGCCATGGGGAGGGGGGATGAGGGTGGGGCGCCGTTCGCCGGAGTGGGTCGCCGGAGGGGCCGGACCGGGCCAGGAGCTCGCGGCGAGGGAGGGATGGACCCGTAGGGAGGAAGGAGGCGTTGGGATCGGGCCGAGGGAGGGGTGGAGCCCGTGGAGAGGGAGGAGTCGTCGGGTTTGGGCCGAGGGAAAGATCGCCTGAGATGGCCTCGGCGGCCGCGGCGACGGCGGTGGGGGGCGAACCCTAGAAGCAGCGAGCGACAGAGGAGAGAGAGGAGCCTGGTCGAGTGCGTGAGGAGCCTGGGGTCGGGTCGAGTGTGGGAGGAGCCTGGGGTCGGGTCGGTGGCATTTTGCATGTAATAAGAGCAAAGATTGTTAGTAGTGGCGCACCGTAGGTGTGGTGCGCCATTACTAGTTAAAACTAGTAACGGCGCACTTTCCCCTGGTTCACCACTGCTAAGTCTGGAAAGGGTGTGGGACGAGGACAAAAACTAGTAATGAGCACCGCACAACAGGTGCGTCATTAGTAATATGGCAAATAATGGTGCACCTATATGTGATGCGCCACTACAATATAGCAGTGGCGCATCACATACATGATGCGTCATTAATGTCCATATTAGCTATAGCCGTTTTTCTAGTAGTGACATGATCACCAGCGACACTAGCATAAGCTTGGGAATGCAGTGTCTCGAGGGATGGCAAACTTCATATATTGTCCGAGGGAAGTTCCGGTGCAAGCACATGAGGCGAGTGTCAAAACCAGATTGCGAAGGGGCCAATGCATGTATGTTTATCTCTTAAGTTTCAACTTTGAATGACATGTTTATTCTTATCCTGATGATTGCAGTGGGCCACCCGCACTAGTAGGAAATATCTTAGCAGTGGCCTGGCAATTTGGCCCTTAGTGGGCTGATTCAGAACCGCCACTGATTATGCGACAGGTAATGGCTACTGGTGGTGTGTGGGATCACACGCTACTGATAACAAGTTATTAGTTGTGTGCTTTCGTTTGCGCACGCCACTGATAAAACCAATTCTAGCGGCGTGACCGTACAACGCACGTCACAAATATCTATAGCAAGCGAGTGGCGAGCCATTTATGTCATACACCCTTGCAAGATATATGAAAAACAAAAAAAATCATGGACGACGATTTGGTTGTCCTCTTAAATCTTCACGATGATGCACGGGAGGGAATCGCTCGGGTCGACGCCAGATTCCCTCCGGCTGGCGCTGCCTACTAGTGAGAGGGGTGTGACCCAGACCTCACGTCGCATAGCCGGGGACAAGTGCCATTTGCACATGCTTCGCTTGATTGCAGCGGTCCGTAATCTTGGATAACCCGACAAATAATCATATTTGAGAATACGAAATGAAGCAGCAGTAAGTGTTCCACTGATAATAAAAATGTTCATTTATGCTTATGTAATCATATTTTTGTTATTCTACCCAATTTACCTAAGGGCATCCCATTTATGGTATTTAGTATATCAGTTACTTGATTTCCTAATTAATTGAAATCCTTGTTAGCACTCTTCTCCATGACTATGATACACTGCATACAAGAAGTGTCTAGGTGCACCAAACTCGCGTAATTCTTCTATGTTGCGGAACATGGTGGCCTGTTGGTAGAGAGGCACGTGAACATTTCATTAATGCACCATGTATACAATCTATAATGACAATTCATATCCCATGTTGCATGTTTGTTTTTGCCATGGCTTATTATTTGTCTTGGCACTATGGATTGGTTTTATTTACTGAATACATGGATGTGTATGTTGTCATTCCAAGCCAATTTGTGTATGTTAACCTTACTTTTTTATCTTAGTATATATGCGACTTTCAATATTTATTGACTAATATAAGGTTATATTTGTACAAGTATAATATATTTTATGTGCCCATATATATTATAAAATCCTAACTAGGTGACTATGATACACTGCATACAAGAAGTGTCTAGGTGCACCAAACTCGCGTAATTCTTCTATGTTGTGGAACATGGTGGCCTGTTGGTAGAGAGGCACGTGAACATATGCACCAAACTCACCTTCCTTTTTTATCTTAGTATATATGTGACTTTCAATATTTATTGACTAATATAAGGCTATGTTTGTACAAGTATAATATATTTTATGTGTCCATATATATTAAAAAATCCTATCAATTATCGTATAAATAGACGGGCACGGCAACGAGCCAGCAACCCTTGTTCCTTGCTCGCGCTTATGTGTATGCACGCTGCACCCAGACCAGTCAATCGGCTGGGTCTCTTCATATTGGACCTAGTCAATCGATCGCCATGCACGCGCGCCCCATGGTTGGACGCATGCACCCAAGAAGCCCATCCAATCCCTTCTCTTCTAGCTATGCCCATTCATGCAGCCAGGCACGCCTTTGATAGGTAGGGTGGTTTGGCCGGTTCGCCTGCGGACTTTGATAGTTTTGGCCGTTTTTCCTATATGAGGACAATTTTTTAGATGGGTTCTTTTTACCGTCCCGTCTGAGGCTATCACAAGAGGCCCGGCGGCATCCGAGGTCATGGGTCCTGTGGAGCGGGGGACCGTCCCGGCTGGATCTAACTTGTCGCACTAGGGTTGCAGCGGCGGCGCTCCCACGGGCGAAGAAGACGAGCGATGCATCTTGTCGGCGAGGAGACTCGTCGGCGCAACAGATGGAGGACCAGAGCCTCAACCGCCTTGCAAACTCATCTCCTGCTATCAAGCCAAGAGTCGTTGGTAGGACGGGATGCTAGTAGGGGTCCTGGCAGAACCTGCTCCGGTTCGTCTAGGCTGATCTGAGGGAGCGCATGAGAGAGAGAGGGGGAGGGAGGGAGGGAGAGAGAGAGATAGATAGATAGATAGATAAATAGAGAGAGAGAGAGAGAGAGAGAGAGAGAGAGAGAGAGACTGACTGATGGGGCAGGGTCGGTTGACCCGAGCCAGCCCACTTAAGTGGATGGACCCACTGTCAGAAGGGCAGAAGGGTAATTTGATAAATCTAGTTAAATTCAAATAACGTTCAAACTTCAATGATTTGCTCACAAAATTCTACACACCCAAAAATAAATAAAAATATGCTACACACTCCTAAATTTATGAGCAATTTTAATATAACTTTTGTTTTGTGCTTAAAGAAAACTTTTCTTTCAATGAAAAATTCAAAGATCCTTAAGTGGAAATGATTTGAAATTATTTTTATTAAAATTAATTTCTTGAGGAAAATATATGGGAAACTTTTTATAAAGGTCAATTATATGAACTACTTGAATTTCAAATCATAACAAGTTTATTCCTCATTATAAATGTTTATGAAACCCTAATAATACACATTTACTTAGGAAAAATTCTCAAAAACACTTTTAAATCAAATTTTGGGGATTAAAAAAGGGCATCTCATTATATGCATAATAGTATGAATTTGGATATTAAACATTGTCGTATCAGACAATGATGCTGATTTTCAGAACCCGAAGTTCGCGGGTCACTCAAAGATTTAGACTTCACTTTATCTCAGTCTCAAGGAAAGTTCATTCTTGCATATCAACTAAAGTATTTTACTACAGTACTTTTAAAAACTTTATTTTATTTCTGCATGATTGATTGGTTGGTGAAACGACAGACTGATTGTTGTGGTGGAGGTTACATCGTACCGGAAAGTTAGGACTAATAACAATTGTTCCACGGCTTATAGAGCGCCGTATTTACGCGTCAACCAAAGGTTCTGGTATGGGCCGGAGGGGTCATAAGTATCTTCTTCCTTATAACATATTCTCGGATACGCTGCCTGGTTGGGTCGTTGATACAACCAACGTGCGTGGGAACGCCGTGAACTTTCCCCGACGGGTCCGATGAAGGTAGTGATGTCTCGAGTGGGGTGACAGAGATGGATTGGGGCCCACGTAGGCCAGGGATCTGATCTGTCACGACAAGGGCGAATGTGTGGGGTTGAAGAATACTCGGAATGTATCCAAGAATCTCAGACATGACAAACCACACTCTGGAGTGTGAAACTTGTATCAGGGGTAATGCTACTTTTGGGAAAGGTGGCGCACCTGTGCAGAGTGTATCAAATTGTGACAGTTACATCCGTGTTCCCGAAAGAAACTATGTTCGCGGTGGAAAAGGAACCTTAACTGATTCTCAAACCCGTGAGGGCTGACTAAACTTGTTGTGTGACCCTCGTTACTCAACCCATCCATTGACCCTTTGCTTAGATTTTGAGGAGGTCAACAATGATGTCAACGATAAGAGCACCAAAGGCCCCAGGAATTCTAGTACGAAGCGCCAGATCTATGCGCAGGAGTAGAAGGAGTCGACTACATCATCGCATACGGAACTGATGACAATAGAGAAGATGAATCAGAGGAGTAACTGAAAGTGAGACTAGACTAGTATTAGAAGGTAACCTAGTCGAGCAGCTCTAGTATCTAAATTGTTGGGCTATCATGTTTCTCAGTTAGCTTTTACAAGTGTTAGGTCAACTATCTCAAGTTGAGTACGTACCGTTTGATCTTTATTTGATGTCTGAGGAAGAGGTTGAACAGTTTATGCACTTTTGGCTTGTAATATTAAGCGTTCTGTAATATTAGTGGACCGCAATATTTCTGTTGTACTACTCTGAGGGATGTAATATTTATGCAGAAGGACTTCCATGAGTGTTATGTCAATGAATTGTGCACTACGCATGCAGGGTTGTACGGGGTCACCGTGCCACCCCTCTTGTCGCCGACGAGACTGTCAGACGTGAGAGGAGAGGGGGACAGGGGCGGCGGCGCTAGGGAAGCCTTAGCTTGGTGGGGTGAGAGAGTACCCGTTTGTGACTGACCCACTTCTGTCCAAATCATATGACCTATTTTTTGGTTCTCAAGTAAAAGTGACCATTTATAGATTACTATTAGAATGCACGTGCGTTGCTACGGGCTACAATGTATGTAAATAAATTAAAAAATAAATAAATAAGGTCATCTTCAAGGTCGAGGTTTATTTCTCACTCGTACGTTCGAGCGTGTTCAGACATCAAACAGGCACACTGTCTACAAACTCCGGGCTCCCTCAAATAGAGTCCATGTGTTAGGGAGAATGTGGTTGTCCAGACTATGCACAATGTTATCTCCAAACATGCGATCCCGACTCAAAAACGTCACCCCATGACGCGCTCTTCCATTTTCATGCCGAATTCTCCCCTTGTCCCTCGGTTTCCCTCCGTAGCAGGACAATTCTCATTGGAGCCCTCTTCTTTAAAATCGGATGACACCCATCTCACCTTCGTCATGGCTTCCTATTTCCTTCACACCCTAATTCCGCATGCATCGCCAAGGAGGAGTCCCCCACTAGCTATCCCGCTCTCCTTCCTAATCACCACCCCTAGTATTCATGTTGATATACCACCGGCATCAAAGAGGCCGAGGTTTGCGCCGCCTATGATGCCCGCGAACCAATAAGGAAGATCCGATGTCTCATGTGCCATTGTTACCGTGTCCTTTATTAACTCATGAAGCAAAACCGCTTGCTCATGCAATTTGCTCTACAACTTCGTTAAAATTGAATACTCCAATCGAGCCATCTGGAACAAATCGCACTACAGGATCAACACCGCAAATCATTACCGACAGAAACTTATACAACAAGCATCATTTGGTTAAAATAAAACACCACACCTAAAGAAAATGCCTACATAATAGATCATTTGACATATACACCTCCACCATCACTTACAGTCATAGCCGCTCCGTACTACAATGACATCATGTGCAGCGTGTCCGTACTACGCTGATGACTCAGAATCTCCTTCACTGCGGTTATCTACACAATCGATTACTACGCCGGTCTTCTTCAGGTAATGAACCTTGGTGTGGTCTTGCAGGAGATTGTGCCGACCCCAGCTTGTCATGTTCTTCTACTTTCAGTAGAGCATCATGTTTGAGCTAAGAATGAGGCCTTCAATCTGACCAAAGGAAATTCTCAAGTATGGTCAGGAGATAATACTTGTGGCACTAAAACTATGCTCTTGCGAGGAACTTTGGAAGTGCATATTTATCGAACTGATAACTGTTGTGCTACAGACCATAGCATAGATGCTACGTCTACTGCTCCCCTGAAATGGCATGAGATGATTGTGCCATTTCGCATTACAGGAATATAAGCTGACTAACTGCTAGTGAGTAAGATATATGTAGCGCGTAGCAAACCCCCTACAATGTACATTCCTTCTTTTTCATATCACACTACAAAAATAACAGTGCAAAATAAATAAAAATATGTAGCAAATTGGATGGCAGCCTGCAAATATTCTTGTAACTTAACAAGAAAGTATGTGACATATCACGCTTATATATTTTCTTCAAGCAGATATGGACAAAGAACATGTTGTATATTGTCCCAAATCTTCCGGTCAGAGGGTATTGCCTTTCTGAAAAGTACTCAAGACCATATTTGTTCTGTCAAAGTAACTACTATTGACATGAATGAAGAGGTCATAAAAAATATGAATGAACGTCTTTGAAAATAAAATTTCATGAGAGAGTACATAAAGAAATATTGTTTTGAAATATACTCTGTTCTGGCTAGCATGTGGTCTCCTCATGTTCATTGAGAGGTCACAAATCAGCGGTGAAAATATGTTGCATGAGAAAGGATAGTGCACGTTTTTTAAACGCTAAAAATACATCCCACCATGTGTTGGATGCTTTAGTGAGGAGGCTGCACATGAGGAGAACATGACCGGCGACCAGCCTCGATCTCGCTCGGCCATGCAGGACATGTCAGAGCAGAGTAATGACAAGAGAATAGACATGTACTTCACCATGGCAACCCGAATCAAGAGAAGAACATGGGCCACGGCCAGCTCGCACCTGATCTGGATACATCCGGCCAATGCTGAATTTTCAAATGCCACGGCCACACGAATCAAGATTAGTAGGTAGTCGGACCATGATCTGGATGTGTCAGTCCTCGTCCCGGCTTCCACATGGGCCCCTACGACGCTGCCGCAGTTCGGCAGCAGCCCATGCCCCCAAGCGCTTCATGAGTTGTTGCAGTCGTGGCCGAGCGAGATCTCAAGGTGACCTCGACGAAGGCGAGCGAGGCGTGGCGTCGGTGTCGGCGTCGGCATCGGGCGGGACGGGGCGATGTGTGAGGCCATGGCGACGGGGTTGGTGGGGGCGCGGCGGCACCTGGATGGCCGGGCCGAAGCGGAGGAGCGGCGGTAGGAAGGGGAGGCTGGGAAGGAAAGATGTGGTGATTGGGGTGCGGGGGCGAAGGACGTGCTTAGGTTTCATCGTGTTCTTTTTTTCACCATCGGTTTTATGTGGGGGGGATGGAGTCAGAGGTGGGATAAAAAAAGGACGAAAATAAGCCGGGAGCGGTAGCTACCAACTCCCAAATTAGGAATAGAGATACCAATCTCAAAAATCATTGTTACCAGTTCCTCGCGATCATACTACCTTACACTGATGTAAGTGGATTAAGCCCTAGGTGTCATAAGGATTGATTTTCAACATTTCAAAGACAAGATCGCCGCTAAGTCTTTTTTTCTTACAAGAACGTAAAAGCCTCCAGTGCCATGTTACAAATTGTTCAGCATCTCATAATTTTTTTTCCTTCAGCAAATCTCTGCACGGTGAAAATATTGTGTTCTCGTGGCAGCAAAAACCTCGCAAATAAAGTCCAAATTAAATGCATAGCATCTAGCCTGTCCAGGGACGAATCACCGTTTTTGGAACTTGGTCGTCTCGGTTTTCCTACGGACAGCTATAGTCAAGTAGCATGAAACATATATATACAAGATACTTAAAATTCGACAGATAATTTGAAATGGACGAACTAATAATTAAGTACTTCAACCGCTCATCAGAGGAGATGACGTCGTCGTGGCACTAGGTGTCGGCATTGTTGGCGGCGTATGGTTGGCCCGTACCCGAGGCCTCGGCAACATCATCGTAGGCGCTGCACTTCTTGGTGATGGTCTTATGATGCTTGGATGGTGGGGCAGTGGCACCCTTGTGCCCCACCTTGCGGCGGCGCTCCTCCTCCAGCCTTGGAGGAGTCTCCGAAGACTTCTGAACCAAATGGTACGTCTCCTCAAGCCTCCGATCGTCAGCTTCATAATCACTAAGACACAGTGTCCACGATGAATCGGATGTGGCCGAATCAGTGTCCTCGACCAAATTGGACGACGAGCCGGGGGGACGGCAATGACCGAGGAGTCGCGCTTGGCATTAGCATGTGGTAAGCAGTTGGGGATCCTGCTGGCCTGTGCTGGACCATCTTATTGGGGGGGGGGGCATCGCCTCCGCCGGTGAGGGAATGGACTCAGAATTTGGTATCTCATCGACTTTTTGGACTTGTAGCGACGTAGCGCACGGCTCTGGCGGCGGCACTCGTACAAATAGGCAAGAGTGGAGAGGCGGGAAAGCAGCGAAACGGCGGGGAGAAGAAGCGGGAAGGTGGCGGAACGGCGGAAAAAGGAGGCGGGAAGACAGAACAATATAATGGCGGGAACATGAGGTGATCCTTGTTAATGATATTGTGAAGGCGTGAACGATATGGTCAAACTACGAAGACGGATAAGTTGAAATAACCGTGTGCGATATTTCGCACACGATTAGTCATGAAAAAAATCGTGTGCGATATTCTATACAAGGAACACGGCTGCAGAATTCGGTAACGGCTTTAAAGTTGTTGTGTAACCGACGTGCATGTCACAACGCACACGGAATGCTACATCCGTGTGTGATGGGAGGGTGTAATTCGTTTCTTATTATTGATAACAAGGGATAATATTGCAGATATAGTAAAGTCTACAAAAGCCAATTGAAAACATATGTGTATGGAGCTCAGGGAAGATTACTTGTAAATTATCGTGACAAATTATTTGTAACAATTACTTTAGGTGTAGGCTTGGCATCACTATCAGTCTGTGGTTCAATATTATTATTGTGTACGTCCTTTTCATCTGTCTTAACACTATCCATTTTCTTATGAGGGATGTTGATGATGTTGCTAAAAAGAGCCTCACCTACATTCTTTTCCATGTGCATAACATAAACGTTACGGGGAAGTTTTAGGTCCTTGGAGTGGGGGAGTGTAATGTTGATATGTTGATACCGTGCTAAAACTTTTGGATGTAAAAGCAACGGAGCAGATACATGTGTGTAAGGAAACGGGTGGTACAACTTTATTGCAAGCCATGGGCGCACATTATTACATGCACATACACAAACACACACATTACCCTTGAAAGTAGGTAGATCGAGCTGCAGCCCGCAAAGTGGGACCCCATCGTCCTTATTCACCACGTACAAACACACACATAGCCAGCTAGCATAGCATGCAGCTGGGGTTTAATTGGAACGTACATACGTGCTAGGATCTGCAGGTACGTACGTGTGGGATCGATGGGATAGAGTAGAGCTGCTAGCAAGGTGGATGGTTCATTCGGGCGCGACCCCGACGTAGGTGCCGATGGCGACGAGCCTATCCCCGGAGCTGCCGAAGAAGGCGACCGCGGCCGCATCATCCAGTGCACCGTTGTCCGGCAGCGGCACGCTAAAGGTCTTAGTCCCTGCAGATGGGTTGCGCCCGAACGTGTGCGAAGCCCCCTGGTTGGTGTCGAAATTGAGGAAGGTGATGCCATAGGTGTCGTAAGCGCCGGTGATGCTGCTCACGTACTCGCTTTGGTTCATGAAAATCTGCACCACATCACAAGCATGCAAAAACTAACTAAGTATACTTGTATAGTAGACAAGTAGAAAGGAAATTAATTAACGTACGGTATGCTCCTCTCCAGCTTTCTTGCCCCAGAGGGGGACACTAATGGCCTGGTCACTCTTGGTAAGGTAGGTGAAGGAGAAGCCATGGATGCGCTCGCTGCTGTGGATGGTGAAGCTCTCCAGCTTGCACGGATCGGCATCTGGCCTGATGTCCCGTGGTGCGCCGCTTTTGGCGCCCCACTTACCGACCTTGGCGGGCGAGCCTTTCACGTAGACGCCCAACGCCTTGAGGGTCACGTCTGAGCGGCCAAAGAAGGCGACCAACTCGCCTTTCCCCTGCGGCAGCGGCAAGCTGAACTCGCCTCCCTGCACCGGATACCCGTAGGTCTTGTGCTTGGTCGTGTTCGTTTCTAGCGTGAGCGATCCGATGCCCTCATTGTCGAAGGTGCCGCCCACGAGCTTGAGCTGCTCGCCTTCCCTCATTTCAATGGTGTTGGGATTCCCGCTGTTGCTGCCCCAGATGGCGCTCTTGACGCTGCTCCCCTGCTGGTCCACGTATTTGAAGGAGAAACCTTTGATGCCGCATACCCCAGGAGATTCGACGCTATAGATGGTGATGCTCTCTAGGCGTTGGGGCCTGCTTTCGGCGTTGATATCCTGAGGGGATCCGTCTGGTGCACCCCATGCACCAACCTTCATCACAACCTAAATGCATCACAAATTCATTAATCAACATCCTGCACATGCATTTCATTTCTCTATACATGTATACATCCATCCAACTCTAGCTAATTGATTCATTGGTATTTAAGCGTGCCATGTTTGTATATATAAAACAGCTACGGTAAAGAAAAAGAGGTTACATGCACATACTACCCATATTTCTTACCGCCATCTTTTTCTGGAGCTACTTCAACTGCAAGTCCAACTCTGAAATGTATGTGTGTGTGAGAGTGTGTTGCGATGGATCGTATGATCAGGCATGGCCGCCTATTTATAGCGAGTTTGCGCCCAACAATGATACTATCTGCATGCTACAGTTGGCATCAATTAGTCACATAGGCTATTAATTGCATGGAGTGAGTAGGTCACTAATTAATAGCTTAGACTTATAGAGTCCGTTGGTTCAATGAATCCTAAGCCTATGACACCCCGCTACCGACTAGATCGTGATGGCGCGCGTTGTGGCGCCGGACCATTTTTTCAATAGATTGTTTGGATTTTCTTACAAATTTATATGGAGGCAACAAAAAGTATCACATTGTTACACCCCATCCATTCTGACAAAGCGACCATAGAAATATTTAAAAACATTGACGCTAGAAATATGTGAACTTCTTCACAAAAAAAATCAATTCATTGCGGTTATTATAGTTGAGAAATATTTCCGAATTCACAAGCTAGCTAGGTTAATCCAAGTTTTTTATCGTGTATTCACATCAATCACAGCCAACAAAAGAAGCACATAATTCTTTTGCGGCTTGATGATCCGGTGTCCTCCTCTTTTACACACCAACATGATCCAGATGGAGCATGGGTGACCACACTGCTTGTTGGCCAGTGGTGATTGTACTATTCCAACTAATTTGTGGTCACGGATTGAGTCTGATGCATTCCCATGGCGCCTGCTGATTGTACCGTTCCAATTAATTGGTGGTCACAAAATGAGTCAGATGCATTCCCATGACACCTATCAAGTTATAGTTGGATTTCTCGTGCTGCAATTAGGCCTTCCGTAATGCATTGTATCTTAGCGTGTTATCCTAGGTATGACTAGGATCTAAGAAACAACCATCCTAATGCATTGTTTCTTAGAGGTTGTATCTAAAATAAGTTGCATTAAATGTTTTGGGGCTAATACTTGCTTGTGATTGGGCTAGCATCTTTTTTTGCCTATGATCTCGTGCTAGAGCCGTATGTTATATAAGATACAACTACACTCTCTTTCTTCATTAACTATGGTGCCACATAAGCAAATTGCCTATGATACCGCGCTAAGATACTCTCATTACGGAAGGCCTTAGTTGTTGGTTGCAAAATGAGTCACGTGCATTCCCGTTTACTTAGCCTATGAAGCTAGCTACAGCTGGATTAATTGATCATGGTGCCTCTACTATTCGAATTTATTGCTGGTCTAAAAGAGAGTCAAATACATTCCCATGGCCTTGTTCTTAGGTTTTGCATATTCTCAGTCAAGTTTCTTCTTCTCCGTGCGAAGCGATATGGTGGAAGCCATCATGTTTCTCCATCAGCATGATGATTTACGCTTGGTTGATGTTAGCGAGATGGGCTCACTGTTCGCGGAAGTTATCGTTGCCTCTCATTTTCGAAATGCTGGGTCTAGGTTGCTGGACACATATTGAGGAATCGCAGCCCTCGCAGAACACACTACTAGAAAAAAGGCTGTTAGTGGCGCACATGTTTTGGATACTTATGGCGCACTATAGGTGCGCCACTATTATCACGCCACTACTAATAAATAGTAATGGCGCACGCATGGTGCGTCACTGTTAATATACATAACAGTGGCGCATCACCTGGTGTGCCATTACTAGGCCTACAAGTGCGCCACTGCTGTGGGTTACTAATGGCGTATTTTTAGATAATGCGCCACTGAGGTGTTTATTTATGTGGGCCACTAAAATGCAATATGGTGCGTCACTACTATGAATATTAGGAATTATTTTTTTTGCTTTTCTGATATTTGCAGAGGTTACAAAATACATTACAACACAGAATATAAACAGCACAACATATAAACAACAGATTTATCGAATACAATAAAAGATTAGTCTCCGAATACAATTCATCATAGTGATACATATATAAGTGATGTAGAAGTAAGTTATACATATTCTATACAATAGTTTCATAAAATATCATGACATCATCTCGAAAATAGTGATACATAGTGATGTAGAAGTAATCATCATAGTCAATGAGACATCATATAACAAAAGTTGGTCACTAGTCATAACCACAACTCCTCCTCATCATCATCGTCAACTCTAACACATTGTAGCACATCATCACATCATCTCGGAAATAGCTAATAATCATCATAGTCATTACCGCCAATACTATTTAATATCATTTTCGTCAATGAGACATCATATAACAAAAGTTGGTCACTAGTCATAATCACAACTCCTCCTCCTCATCATCATCAACTCTAACACATTGTAGCACATAATAACACATTGTACCTAGGACCTACTCCTCTGCTTAGGTAGAATATCATAAAACAAGATAGACCCTGACTCTCCATTATGGAGAATGGAGATGATCTTGTCTCCAATTCTTGGCCTATGCACAATGTTGCTTCCGAGTAGCTCTCTACGATTGACCATACATTTTTTCCAATCTTTGATTGTCATGACTTCATCGGTTTTAGAAATCCGGTATGGACAGGAGTGATGCAGATACATAGGCTGACCTGGCCGTGCTGGTCGTATCATCATAACATCAACGCGACCTCTTGGTAACATCAGATGAGGCACACAATCTTGCGGGATTTTCTGTTGAAAAACATAGTATTAGCTTTGTAGCTAGCAATGTAGTTTAGTTTTACAAGAATTTATGCAAAATATGCATGGATGTCGTAATAGTAGAAAATCTTACCATGCAATCTCCATGCATGTTACCGTAGTTCACCACGTGCACTGGTGGCACATATTGACCATAATGTTGGGGAGTTTGCTGATAGGTATTGTAATTCTCAAAATTATTGATAAATGCGACAAGAAGATGTTTCACCTTACAAGTTAATTCTGCTTCATCATTGTAGTAATAGGTTCTGCCTACCATTTTCCGTTCATTTTTTGAAGAATGAAAATAAGATATCAATGGAAATAAGTTGTCAACTATTTTTAAATAAAAAATATAAATTACTTAATAAATGTGGTGGAGAAACTCACATAATGGTAGAACTGGAGGCGTACGCACATCGACGATATTACCTTCAATTTCATCTTCCGGACGAATATCAAAGGTGATAAGCATATTAGGCTCAAATGCATAAGCCTTGCATAGTGCTACCCAAGTTTTGCATTCAAAAAAGGAGTAGGTGTCTACATTGTACAATTTTACGGCAAAAGTATAACCATGCTCGGTCCTCAAGTGAACTATCTTTACCTCCATATTTATTTCAGTACTGAAACCAATTTTATCCAACACATAATGTCTTGCATCGCAGGGGATATGCTAGTAGAATAGTAAAAAATAAAAATTATAAGTTGAAGCAAAAGAAGTCATGCTTAATTACGAATAAAGACTTGTCATTGTGACTTACTGTATCCACTTCGAAGTCCTCATCCAGCATGATGCTGAAGCGCCTATCATCAACTAGGTAAGGCGTGTCGCAAAGGCCGTGCTTATCTTGGCTGTATTCGCACATAACGAATTCCTCTTCGTCGTCGGACATTTCCTAAAATAGAGAAAATTTGGGCATGACATTTACTAAAAAGTGGACATATGGAGCGTCTGAAATTTGCCGAAACGGAAATGAATCAACATTCTGACAAAACATAGGCCACTCGGATATAGCAACAATGAACAAGTACAAAAGATGCTGTAAAATAGAGAATATTATGAACAACATCTCATGCCTAACCATATTGCAAAATTTCTTATACCAAAACATAGGCCACTCGGATATAGCAACATTATAAGTCTCTTAACCCCTAGATGCATTGGTAGACCCTCATACCAAAATTACTGATAAACACTACTACTATCTCCTATCCACATATATTACTTTAGATGGATTGAATAACCTTTGGACAAACTTTAGGTGAAAATATTACTATCTACTATAGAGATAGTAACTTAGACTAATAATTCTACGTAGTTGCACCATTCATCCATCCATCTAGCAAGCAACTAGCACCACTAATCCATCCATCAAGCAAATCATATACGGAGTACTACCTACCGTCAGCATACATCCATCTATCCACCATCCATGTGTGTAACTAGTAGTACAAACTATATTTACATTTCTGCCATATGAACACACCTATAATAAAATTATTTCTGCCATATCAACACAATACTATCAATACATCTATATGAAAATTTTGTCTGCCATTTCATCACAATACAATCAATACATCTATAGAACACATCATAGCAAATCAGAGGAGCTGCTCACAGGAGAAAACCACTTCCAAAAAATCAGAGTCGGGCCATGGGGAGGGGGGATGAGGGTGGGGCGCCGTTCGCCGGAGTGGGTCGCCGGAGGGGCCGGACCGGGCTAGGAGCTCGCGGCGAGGGAGGGATGGACCCGTAGGGAGGAAGGAGGCGTTGGGATCGGGCCGAGGGAGGGGTGGAGCCCGTGGAGAGGGAGGAGTCGTCGGGTTTGGGCGGAGGGAAAGATCGCCTGAGATGGCCTCGGCGGCCGCGGCGACGGCGGTGGGGGGCGAACCCTAGAAGCAGCGAGCGACAGAGGAGAGAGAGGAGCCTGGTCGAGTGCGTGAGGAGCCTGGGGTCGGGTCGAGTGTGGGAGGAGCCTGGGGTCGGGTCGGTGGCATTTTGCATGTAATAAGAGCAAAGATTGTTAGTAGTGGCGCACCGTAGGTGTGGTGCGCCATTACTAGTTAAAACTAGTAACGGCGCACTTTCCCCTGGTTCACCACTGCTAAGTCTGGAAAGGGTGTGGGACGAGGACAAAAACTAGTAATGAGCACCGCACAACAGGTGCGTCATTAGTAATATGGCAAATAATGGTGCACCTATATGTGATGCGCCACTACAATATAGCAGTGGCGCATCACATACATGATGCGTCATTAATGTCCATATTAGCTATAGCCGTTTTTCTAGTAGTGACATGATCACCAGCGACACTAGGGGAATGCAGTGTCTCGAGGGATGGCAAACTTCATATATTGTCCGACGGAAGTTCCGGTGCAAGCACATGAGGCGAGTGTCAAAACCAGATTGCGAAGGGGCCAATGCATGTATGTTTATCTCTTAAGTTTCAACTTTGAATGACATGTTTATTCTTATCCTGATGATTGCAGTGGGCCACCCGCACTAGTAGGAAATATCTTAGCAGTGGCCTGGCAATTTGGCCCTTAGTGGCCTGATTTAGAACCGCCACTGATTATGCGACAGGTAATGGCTACTGGTGGTGTGTGGGATCACACGCTACTGATAACAAGTTATTAGTTGTGTGCTTTCGTTTGCGCACGCCACTGATAAAACCAATTCTAGCGGCGTGACCGTACAATGCACGTCACAAATATCTATAGCATGCGAGTGGCGAGCCATTTATGTCATACACCCTTGCAAGATATATGAAAAACAAAAGAAATCATGGACGACGATTTGGTTGTCCTCTTAAATCTCCACGATGATGCACGGGAGGGAATCGCTCGGGTCGACGCCAGATTCCCTCCGGCTGGCGCTGCCTACTAGTGAGAGGGGTGTGACCCAAACCTCACGTCGCATAGCCGGGGACAAGTGCCATTTGCACATGCTTCGCTTGATTGCAGCGGTCCGTAATCTTGGATAACCCGACAAATAATCATATTTGAGAATACGAAATGAAGCAGCAGTAAGTGTTCCACTGACAATAAAAATGTTCATTTATGCTTATGTAATCATATTTTTGTTACTCTACCCAATTTACCTAAGGGCATCCCATTTATGGTATTTAGTATAGCAGTTACTTGATTTCCTAATTAATTGAAATCCTTGTTAGCACTCTTCTCCGTGACTATGATACACTGCATACAAGAAGTGTCTAGGTGCACCAAACTCGCGTAATTCTTCTATGTTGCGGAACATGGTGGCCTGTTGGTAGAGAGGCACGTGAACATTTCATTAATGCACCATGTATACAATCTATAATGACAATTCATATCCCATGTTGCATGTTCGTTTTTGCCATGGCTTATTATTTGTCTTGGCACTATGGATTGGTTTTATTTACTGAATACATGGATGTGTATGTTGTCATTCCAAGCCAATTTGTGTATGTTAACCTTACTTTTTTTTATCTTAGTATATATGCGACTTTCAATATTTATTGACTAATATAAGGTTATATTTGTACAAGTATAATATATTTTATGTGCCCATATATATTATAAAATCCTAACTAGGTGACTATGATACACTGCATACAAGAAGTGTCTAGGTGCACCAAACTCGCGTAATTCTTCTATGTTGTGGAACATGGTGGCCTGTTGGTAGAGAGGCACGTGAACATATGCACCAAACTCACCTTCCTTTTTTATCTTAGTATATATGTGACTTTCAATATTTATTGACTAATATAAGGTTATGTTTGTACAAGTATAATATATTTTATGTGTCCATATATATTAAAAAATCCTATCAATTATCGTATAAATAGACGGGCACGGCAACGAGCCAGCAACCCTTGTTCCTTGCTCGCGCTTATGTGTATGCACGCTGCACCCAGACCAGTCAATCGGCTGGGTCTCTTCATATTGGACCTAGTCAATCGATCACCATGCACGCGCGCCCCATGGTTGGACGCATGCACCCAAGAAGCCCATCCAATCCCTTCTCTTCTAGCTATGCCCATTCATGCAGCCAGGCACGCCTTTGATAGGTAGGGTGGTTTCGCCGGTTCGCCTGCGGACTTTGATAGTTTTGGCCGTTTTTCCTATATGAGGACAATTTTTTAGATGGGTTCTTTTTACCGTCCCGTCTGAGGCTATCACAAGAGGCCCGGCGGCGTCCGAGGTCACGGGTCCTGTGGAGCGGGGGACCGTCCCGGCTGGATCTAACTTGTCGCACTAGGGTTGCAGCGGCGGCGCTCCCACGGGCGAAGAAGACGAGCAATGCATCTTGTCGGCGAGGAGACTCGTCGGCGCAACAGATGGAGGACCAGAGCCTCAGCCGCCTTGCAAACTCATCTCCTGCTATCAAGCCAAGAGTCGTTGGTAGGACGGGATGCTAGTAGGGGTCCTGGCAGAACCTGCTCCGGTTCGTCTAGGCTGATCTGAGGGAGCGCATGAGAGAGAGAGGGGGAGGGAGGGAGGGAGAGAGAGAGAGAGAGATAGATAGATAGAGAGAGAGAGAGAGAGACTGACTGATGGGGCAGGGTCGGTTGACCCGAACCAGCCCACTTAAGTGGATGGACCCACTGTCAGAAGGGCAGAAGGGTAATTTGATAAATCTAGTTAAATTCAAATAACGTTCAAACTTCAATGATTTGCTCACAAAATTCTACACACCCAAAAATAAATAAAAATATGCTACACACTCCTAAATTTATGAGCAATTTTAATATAACTTTTGTTTTGTGCTTAAAGAAAACTTTTCTTTCAATGAAAAATTCAAAGATCCTTAAGTGGAAATGACTTGAAATTATTTTTATTAAAATTAATTTCTTGAGGAAAATATATGGGAAACTTTTTATAAAGGTCAATTATATGAACTACTTGAATTTCAAATCATAACAAGTTTATTCCTCATTATAAATGTTTATGAAACCCTAATAATACACATTTACTTAGGAAAAATTCTCAAAAACACTTTTAACTCAAATTTTGGGGATTAAAAAAGGACATCTCATTATATGCATAATAGTATGAATTTGGATATTAAACATTGTCGTATCAGACAATGATGCTGATTTTCAGAACCCGAAGTTCGCGGGTCACTCAAAGATTTAGACTTCACTTTATCTCAGTCTCAAGGAAAGTTCATTCTTGCATATCAACTAAAGTATTTTACTACAGTACTTTTAAAAACTTTATTTTATTTCTGCTTGATTGATTGGTTGGTGAAACGACAGACTGATTGTTGTGGTGGAGGTCACATCCTACCGGAAAGTTAGGACTAATAACAATTGTTCCACGGCTTATAGAGCGCCGTATTTACGCGTCAACCAAAGGTTCTGGTATGGGCCGGAAGGGTCATAAGTATCTTCTTCCTTATAACATATTCCCGGATACGCTGCCTGGTTGGGTCATTGATACAACCAACGTGCGTGGGAACGCCGTGAACTTTCCCCGACGGGTCCGATGAAGGTAGTGATGTCTCGGGTGGGGTGACAAAGATGGATTGGGGCCCACGTAGGCCAGGGATCTGATCTGTCACGACAAGGGCGAATGTGTGGGGTTGAAGAATACTCGGAATGTATCCAAGAATCTCAGACATGACAAACCACACTCTGGAGTGTGAAACTTGTATCAGGGGTAATGCTACTTTTGGGAAAGGTGGCGCACCTCTGCAGAGTGTATCAAATTGTGACAGTTACATCCGTGTTCCCGAAAGAAACTATGTTCGCGGTGGAAAAGGAACCTTAACTGATTCTCAAACCCGTGAGGGCTGACTAAACTTGTTGTGTGACCCTCGTTACTCAACCCATCCATTGACCCTTTGCTTAGATTTTGAGGAGGTCAACAATGATGTCAACGATCAGAGCACCGAAGGCCCCAGGAATTCTAGTACAAAGCGCCAGATCTATGCGCAGGAGTAGAAGGAGTCGACTACATCATCGCATACGGAACTGATGACAATAGAGAAGATGAATCAGAGGAGTAACTGAAAGTGAGAGTAGACTAGTATTACAAGGTAACCTAGTCGAGCAGCTCTAGTATCTAAATTGTTGGGCTATCATGTTTCTCAGTTAGCTTTTACAAGTGTTAGGTCAACTATCTCAAGTTGAGTACGTACCGTTTGATCTTTATTAGATGTCTGAGGAAGAGGTTGAACAGTTTATGCACTTTTGGCTTGTAATATTAAGCGTTCTGTAATATTAGTGGACCGCAATATTTCTGTTGTACTACTCTGAGGGATGTAATATTTATGCAGAAGGACTTCCATGAGTGTTATGTCAATGAATTGTGCACTACGCATGCAGGGTTGTACGGGGTCACCGTGCCACCCCTCTTGTCGCCGACGAGACTGTCAGACGTGAGAGGAGAGGGGGACAGGGGCGGCGGCGCTAGGGAAGCCTTAGCTTGGTGGGGTGAGAGAGTACCCGTTTGTGACTGACCCACTTCTGTCCAAATCATATGACCTATTTTTTGGTTCTCAAGTAAAAGTGACCATTTATAGATTACTATTAGAACGCACGTGCGTTGCTACGGGCTACAATGTATGTAAATAAATTAAAAAATAAATAAATAAGGTCATCTTCAAGGTCGAGGTTTATTTCTCACTCGTACGTTCGAGCGTGTTCAGACATCAAACAGGCACACTGTCTACAAACTCCGGGCTCCCTCAAATAGAGTCCATGTGTTAGCGAGAATGTGGTTGTCCAGACTATCCACAATGTTATCTCCAAACATGCGATCCCGACTCAAAAACGTCACCCCATGACGCGCTCTTCCATTTTCATGCCGAATTCTCCCCTTGTCCCTCGGTTTCCCTCCATAGCAGGACAATTCTCATTGGAGCCCTCTTCTTTAAAATCGGATGACACCCATCTCACCTTCGTCATGGCTTCCTATTTCCTTCACACCCTAATTCCTCATGCATCGCCAAGGAGGAGTCCCCCACTAGCTATCCCGCTCTCCTTCCTAATCACCACCCCTAGTATTCATGTTGATATACCACCGGCATCAAAGAGGCCGAGGTTTGCACCGCCTATGATGCCCGCGAACCAATAAGGAAGATCAGATGTCTCATGTGCCATTGTTACCGTGTCCTTTATTAACTCATGAAGCAAAACCGCTTGCTCATGCAATTTGCTCTACAACTTCGTTAAAATTGAATACTCCAATCGAGCCATCTGGAACAAATCGCACTACAGGATCAACACCGCAAATCATTACCGACAGAAACTTATACAACAAGCATCATTTGGTTAAAATAAAACACCACACCTAAAGAAAATGCCTACATAATAGATCATTTGACATATACACCTCCACCATCACTTACAGTCATAGCCGCTCCGTACTACAATGACATCATGTGCAGCGTGTCCGTACTACGTTGATGACTCAGAATCTCCTTCACTGCGGTTATCTACACAATCGATTACTACGCCGGTCTTCTTCAGGTAATGAACCTTGGTGTGGTCTTGCAGGAGATTGTGCCGACCCCAGCTTGTCATGTTCTTCTACTTTCAGTAGAGCATCATGTTTGAGCTAAGAATGAGGCCTTCAATCTGACCAAAGGAAATTCTCAAGTATGGTCAGGAGATAATACTTGTGGCACTAAAACTATGCTCTTGCGAGGAACTTTGGAAGTGCATATTTATCGAACTGATAAATGTTCTGCTACAGACCATAGCATAGATGCTACGTCTACTGCTCCCCTGAAATGGCATGAGATGATTGTGCCATTTCGCATTACAGGAATATAAGCTGACTAACTGCTAGTGAGTAAGATATATGTAGCGCGTAGCAAACCCCCTACAATGTACATTCCTTCTTTTTTATATCACACTACAAAAATAACAGTGCAAAATAAATAAAAATATGTAGCAAATTGGATGGCAGCCTGCAAATATTCTTGTAACTTAACAAGAAAGTATGTGACATATCACGTTATATATTTTCTTCAAGCAGATATGGACAAAGAACATGTTGTATATTGTCCCAAATCTTCCGGGCAGAGGGTATTGCCTTTCTGAAAAGTACTCAAGACCATATTTGTTCTGTCAAAGTAACTACTATTGACATGAATGAAGAGGTCATCAAAAATATGAATGAACGTCTTTGAAAATAAAATTTCATCAGATAGTACATAAAGAAATATTGTTTTGAAATATACTCTGTTCTGGCTAGCATATGGTCTCCTCATGTTCATTGAGAGGTCACAAATCAGCGGTGAAAATATGTTGCATGAGAAAGGATAGTGCACGTTTTTTAAACGCTAAAAATACATCCCACCATGTGTTGGATGCTTTATTGAGGAGGTTGCACATGAGGAGAACATGACCGGCGACCAGCCTCGATCTCGCTCGGCCATGCAGGACATGTCGGCGTCGGCGTCGGGCGGGACGGGGCGATGCGTGAGGCCATGGCGACGGGGTTGGTGGGGGCGCGGCAGCACCTGGATGGCCGGGCCGAAGCGGAGGAGCGGCGGTAGGAAGGGGAGGCAGGGAAGGAAAGAGGTGGTGATTGGGGTGCGACGGCGAAGGACGTGCTTAGGTTTCATCCTGTTCTTTTTTTCTCCATCGGTTTTGTGGGGGGGGGGGGGGGGGATGGAGTCAGAGGTGGGATAAAAAAAGAACGAAGATAAGCCGGGAGCGGTAGCTACCAACTCCCCAATTAGGAATAGAGATACCAATCTCAAAAATCATTGTTACCAGTTCCACGCGATCATATTAGCTTACACCGCTGATGTAAGTGGATTAAGCCCTAGGTGTCATAAGGATTGATTTTCAACATTTGAAAGACAAGATCGCCACTAAGACTTTTTTTTCTTACAAGAACGTAAAAGCCTCCAGTGCCATGTTACAAAATGTTCAGCACCTCATAATTTTTTTTCCTTCAGCAAATCTCTTCACGGTGAAAATATTGTGTTCTCTTGGCAGCAAAAACCTCGCAAAGAAAGTCCAAATTAAATGTATAGCATCTAGCCTGTCCATGGACGAATCACCGTTTTTGGAAGTTCGACGTCTCCGTTTTCCTACGGACAGCTATAGTCAAGTAGCATGAAACATATATATACAAGATACTCCAAAATCGACAGATAATTTGGAACAGACGGACTAATAATTAAGTAATTCAACCGCTCATCAGAAGAGATGACGTCGTCGTGGCACTGGGTGTCGGCATTGTTGGCGGCGTATGGTTGGCCCGTACCCGAGGCCTCGGCAACATCATCGTAGGCGCTGCACTTCTTGGTGATGGTCTTATGATGCTTGGATGGTGGGGCAGTGGCACCCTTGTGCCCCACCTTGCGGCGGCGCTCCTCCTCCAGCCTTGGAGGAGTCTCCGAAGACTTCTGAACCAAATGGTACGTCTCCTCAAGCCTCCGATCGTCAGCTTCATAATCACTAAGACACAGTGTCCACGATGAATCGGATGTGGCCGAATCAGTGTCCTCGACCGAATTGGATGACGAGCCGGGGGGACGGCAATGACCGAGGAGTCGCGCTTGGCATTAGCATGTGGTAAGCAGTTGGGGATCCTGCTGGCCTATGCTGGACCATCTTATTGGGGGGGGGGGGGGTGGGGGCGTTGCCTCCGCCGGTGAGGGAATGGACTCAGAATTTGGTATCTCATCGACTTTTTGGACTTGTAGCGACGTAGCGCACGGCTCTGGCGGCGGCACTCGTACAAATAGGCAAGAGTGGAGAGGCGGGAAAGCAGCGAAACGGCGGGAAGAAGAAGCGGGAAGGTGGCGGAACGGCGGAAAAAGGAGGCAGGAAGACAGAACAATATAATGGCGGGAACATGAGGTGATCCTTGTTAATGATATTGTGAAGGCGTGAACGATATGGTCAAACTACGAAGACGGATAAGTTGAAATAACCGTGTGCGATATTTCGCACACGATTAGTTATGAAAAAAATCGTGTGCGATATTCTATACAAGGAACACGGCTGCAGAATTCGGTAACGGCTTTAAAGTTGTTGTGTAACCGACGTGCATGTCACAACGCACACGGAATGCTACATCCGTGTGTGATGGGAGGGTGTAATTCGTTTCTTATTATTGATAACAAGGGATAATATTGCAGATATAGTAAAGTCTACAAAAGCCAATTGAAAACATATGTGTATGGAGCTCAGAGAAGATTACTTGTAAATTATCGTGACAAATTATTTGTAACAATTACTTTAGGTGTAGGCTTGGCATCACTATCAGTCTGTGGTTCAATATTATTATTGTGTACGTCCTTTTCATCTGTCTTAACACTATCCATTTTCTTATGAGGGATGTTGATGATGTTGCTAAAAAGAGCCTCGCCTACATTCTTTTCCATGTGCATAACATAAACGTTACGGGGAAGTTTTAGGTCCTTGGAGTGGGGGAGTGTAATGTTGATATGTTGATACCGTGCTAAAACTTTAGGATGTAAAAGCAACGGAGCAGATACATGTGTGTAAGGAAACGGGTGGTACAACTTTATTGCAAGCCATGGGCGCACATTATTACATGCACATACACAAACACACACATTACCCTTGAAAGTAGGTAGATCGAGCTGCAGCCCGCAAAGTGGGACCCCATCGTCCTTATTCACCACGTACAAACACACACATAGCCAGCTAGCATAGCATGCAGCTGGGGTTTAATTGGAACGTACATACGTGCTAGGATCTGCAGGTACGTACGTGTGGGATCGATGGGATAGAGTAGAGCTGCTAGCAAGGTGGATGGTTCATTCGGGCGCGACCCCGACGTAGGCGCCGATGGCGACGAGGCTATCCCCGGAGCTGCCGAAGAAGGCGACCGCGGCCGCATCATCCAGTGCACCGTTGTCCGGCAGCGGCACGCTAAAGGTCTTAGTCCCTGCAGATGGGTTGCGCCCGAACGTGTGCGAAGCCCCCTGGTTGGTGTCGAAATTGAGGAAGGTGATGCCATAGGTGTCGTAAGCGCCGGTGATGCTGCTCACGTACTCGCTTTGGTTCATGAAAATCTGCACCACATCACAAGCATGCAAAAACTAACTAAGTATACTTGTATAGTAGACAAGTAGAAAGGAAATTAATTAACGTACGGTATGCTCCTCTCCAGCTTTCTTGCCCCAGAGGGGGACACTAATGGCCTGGTCACTCTTGGTAAGGTAGGTGAAGGAGAAGCCATGGATGCGCTCGCTGCTGTGGATGGTGAAGCTCTCCAGCTTGCACGGATCGGCATCTGGCCTGATGTCCCGTGGTGCGCCGCTTTTGGCGCCCCACTTACCGACCTTGGCGGGCGAGCCTTTCACGTAGACGCCCAACGCCTTGAGGGTCACGTCTGAGCGGCCAAAGAAGGCGACCAACTCGCCTTTCCCCTGCGGCAGCGGCAAGCTGAACTCGCCTCCCTGCACCGGATACCCGTAGGTCTTGTGCTTGGTCGTGTTCGTTTCTAGCGTGAGCGATCCGATGCCCTCATTGTCGAAGGTGCCGCCCACGAGCTTGAGCTGCTCGCCTTCCCTCATTTCAATGGTGTTGGGATTCCCGCTGTTGCTGCCCCAGATGGCGCTCTTGACGCTGCTCCCCTGCTGGTCCACGTATTTGAAGGAGAAACCTTTGATGCCGCATACCCCAGGAGATTCGACGCTATAGATGGTGATGCTCTCTAGGCGTTGGGGCCTGCTTTCGGCGTTGATATCCTGAGGGGATCCGTCTGGTGCACCCCATGCACCAACCTTCATCACAACCTAAATGCATCACAAATTCATTAATCAACATCCTGCACATGCATTTCATTTCTCTATACATGTATACATCCATCCAACTCTAGCTAATTGATTCATTGGTATTTAAGCGTGCCATGTTTGTATATATAAAACAGCTACGGTAAAGAAAAAGAGGTTACATGCACATACTACCCATATTTCTTACCGCCATCTTTTTCTGGAGCTACTTCAACTGCAAGTCCAACTCTGAAATGTATGTGTGTGTGAGAGTGTGTTGCGATGGATCGTATGATCAGGCATGGCCGCCTATTTATAGCGAGTTTGCGCCCAACAATGATACTATCTGCATGCTACAGTTGGCATCAATTAGTCACATAGGCTATTAATTGCATGGAGTGAGTAGGTTACTAATTAATAGCTTAGACTTATAGAGTCCATTGGTTCAATGAATCCTAAGCCTATGACACCCCGCTACCGACTAGATCGTGATGGCGCGCGTTGTGGCGTCGGACCATTTTTTCAATAGATTGTTTGGATTTTCTTACAAATTTATATGGAGGCAACAAAAAGTATCACATTGTTACACCCCATCCATTCTGACAAAGCGACCATAGAAATATTTAAAAACATTGACGCTAGAAATATGTGAACTTCTTCACAAAAAAAATCAATTCATTGCGGTTATTATAGTTGAGAAATATTTTCGAATTCACAAGCTAGCTAGGTTAATCCAAGTTTTTTATCGTGTATTCACATCAATCACAGCCAACAAAAGAAGCACATAATTCTTGTGCGGCTTGATGATCCGGTGTCCTCCTCTTTTACACACCAACATGATCCAGTTGGAGCATGGGTGACCACACTGCTTGTTGGCCAGTGGTGATTGTACTATTCCAACTAATTTGTGGTCACGGATTGAGTCTGATGCATTCCCATGGCGCCTATCAAGCTACAGGTGGATGAACCGTGCTGATTGTACCGTTCCAATTAATTGGTGGTCACAAAATGAGTCAGATGCATTCCCATGACACCTATCAAGTTATAGTTGGATTTCTCGTGCTGCAAGGCCTTCCGTAATGCATTGTATCTTAGCGTGTTATCCTAGGTATGACTAGGATCTAAGAAACAACCATCCTAATGCATTGTTTCTTAGAGGTTGTATCTAAAATAAGTTGCATTAAATGTTTTGGGGCTAATACTTGCTTGTGATTGGGCTAGCATCTTTTTTTGCCTATGATCTCGTGCTAGAGCCGTATGTTATATAAGATACAACTACACTCTCTTTCTTCATTAACTATGGTGCCACATAAGCAAATTGCCTATGATACCGCGCTAAGATACTCTCATTACGGAAGGCCTTAGTTGTTGGTTGCAAAATGAGTCACGTGCATTCCCGTTTACTTAGCCTATGAAGCTAGCTACAGCTGGATTAATTGATCATGGTGCCTCTACTATTCGAATTTATTGCTGGTCTAAAAGAGAGTCAAATACATTCCCATGGCCTTGTTCTTAGGTTTTGCATATTCTCAGTCAAGTTTCTTCTTCTCCGTGCGAAGCGATATGGTGGAAGCCATCATGTTTCTCCATCAGCATGATGATTTACGCTTGGTTAATGTTAGCGAGATGGGCTCACTGTTCGCGGAAGTTATCGTTGCCTCTCATTTTCGAAATGCTGGGTCTAGGTTGCCGGACACATATTGAGGAATCGCAGCCCTCGCAGAACACACTACTAGAAAAAAGGCTGTTAGTGGCGCACATGTTTTGGATACTTATGGCGCACTATAGGTGCGCCACTATTATCACGCCACTACTAATAAATAGTAATGGCGCACGCATGGTGCGTCACTGTTAATATACATAACAGTGGCGCATCACCTGGTGTGCCATTACTAGGCCCACAAGTGCGCCACTGCTGTGGTTTACTAATGGCGTATTTTTAGATAATGCGCCACTGAGGTGTTTATTTATGTGGGCCACTAAAATGCAATATGGTGCGCCACTACTATGAATATTAGGAATTTTTTTTTTTGCTTTTCTGATATTTGCACAGGTTACAAAATACATTACAACACAGAATATAAACAGCACAACATATAAACAACAGATTTATCGAATACAATAAAAGATTAGTCTCCGAATACAATTCATCATAGTGATACATATATAAGTGATGTAGAAGTAAGTTATACATATTCTATACAATAGTTTCATAAAATATCATGACATCATCTCGAAAATAGCGATACATAGTGATGTAGAAGTAATCATCATAGTCAATGAGACATCATATAACAAAAGTTGGTCACTAGTCATAACCACAACTCCTCCTCATCATCATCGTCAACTCTAACACATTGTAGCACATCATCACATCATCTCGGAAATAGCTAATAATCGTCATAGTCATTACCGCCAATAGTATTTAATATCATTTTCGTCAATGAGACATCATATAACAAAAGTTGGTCACTAGTCATAATCACAACTCCTCCTCCTCATCATCATCAACTCTAACAAATCGTAGCACATAATAACACATTGTACCTAGGACCTACTCCTCTGCTTAGGTAGAATATCATAAAACAAGATAGACCCTGACTCTCCATTATGGAGAATGGAGATGATCTTGTCTCCAATTCTTGGCCTATGCACAATGTTGCTTCCGAGTAGCTCTCTACGATTGACCATACATTTTTTCCAATCTTTGATTGTCATGACTTCATCGGTTTTAGAATTCCGGTATGGACAGGAGTGATGCAGATACATAGGCTGACCTGGCCGTGCTGGTCGTATCATCATAACATCAACGCGACCTCTTGGTAACATCAGATGAGGCACACAATCTTGCGGGATTTTCTGTTGAAAAACATAGTATTAGCTTTGTAGCTAGCAATGTAGTTTAGTTTTACAAGAATTTATGCAAAATATGCATGGATGTCGTAATAGTAGAAAATCTTACCATGCAATCTCCATGCATGTTACCGTAGTTCACCACGTGCACTGGCGGCACATATTGACCATAATGTTGGGGAGTTTGCTGATAGGTATTGTAATTCTCAAAATTATTGATAAATGCGACAAGAAGATGTTTCACCTTACAAGTTAATTCTGCTTCATCATTGTAGTAATAGGTTCTGCCTACCATTTTCCGTTCATTTTTTGAAGAATGAAAATAAGATATCAATGGAAATAAGTTGTCAACTATTTTTAAATAAACAATATAAATTACTTAATAAATGTGGTCGAGAAACTCACATAATGGTAGAACTGGAGGCGTACGCACATCGACGATATTACCTTCAATTTCATCTTCCGGACGAATATCAAAGGTGATAAGCATATTAGGCTCAAATGCATAAGCCTTGCATAGTGCTACCCAAGTTTTGCATTCAAAAAAGGAGTAGGTGTCTACATTGTACAATTTTACGGCAAAAGTATAACCATGCTCGGTCCTCAAGTGAACTATCTTTACCTCCATATTTATTTCAGTACTGAAACCAATTTTATCCAACACATAATGTCTTGCATCGCAGGGGATACGCTAGTAGAATAGTAAAAAGTAAAAATTATAAGTTGAAGCAAAAGAAGTCATGCTTAATTACGAATAAAGACTTGTCATTGTGACTTACTGTATCCACTTTAAAGTCCTCATCCAGCATGATGCTGAAGCGCCTATCATCAACTAGGTAAGGCGTGTCGCAAAGGCCGTGCTTATCTTGGTTGTATTCGCACATAACGAATTCCTCTTCGTCGTCGGACATTTCCTAAAATAGAGAAAATTTCGGCATGACATTTACTAAAAAGTGGACATATGGAGCGTCTGAAATTTGCCGAAACGGAAATGAATCAACATTCTGACAAAACATAGGCCACTCGGATATAGCAACAATGAACAAGTACAAAAGATGCTGTAAAATAGAGAATATTATGAACAACATCTCATGCCTAACCATATTGCAAAATTTCTTATACCAAAACATAGGCCACTCGGATATAGCAACATTATAAGTCTCTTAACCCCTAGATGCATTGGTAGACCCTCATACCAAAATTACTGATAAACACTACTACTATCTCCTATCCACATATATTACTTTAGATGGATTGAATAACCTTTGGACAAACTTTAGGTGAAAATATTACTATCTACTATAGAGTTAGTAACTTAGACTAATAATTCTACGTAGTTGCACCATTCATCCATCCATCTAGCAAGCAACTAGCACCACTAATCCATCCATCAAGCAAATCATATAGGGAGTACTACCTACCGTCAGCATACATCCATCTATCCACCATCCATGTGTGTAACTAGTAGTACAAACTATATTTACATTTCTGCCATATGAACACATCTATAATAAAATTATTTCTGCCATATCAACACAATACTATCAATACATCTATATGAAAATTTTGTCTGCCATTTCATCACAATACAATCAATACATCTATAGAACACATCATAGCAAATCAGAGGAGCTGCTCACAGGAGAAAACCACTTCCAAAAAATCAGAGCCGGGCCATGGGGAGGGGGGATGAGGGTGGGGCGCCGTTCGCCGGAGTGGGTCGCCGGAGGGGCCGGACCGGGCCAGGAGCTCGCGGCGAGGGAGGGATGGACCCGTAGGGAGGAAGGAGGCGTTGGGATCGGGCCGAGGGAGGGGTGGAGCCCGTGGAGAGGGAGGAGTCGTCGGGTTTGGGCCGAGGGAAAGATCGCCTGAGATGGCCTCGGCGGCCGCGGCGACGGCGGTGGGGGGCGAACCCTAGAAGCAGCGAGCGACAGAGGAGAGAGAGGAGCCTGGTCGAGTGCGTGAGGAGCCTGGGGTCGGGTCGAGTGTGGGAGGAGCCTGGGGTCGGGTCGGTGGCATTTTGCATGTAATAAGAGCAAAGATTGTTAGTAGTGGCGCACCGTAGGTGTGGTGCGCCATTACTAGTTAAAACTAGTAACGGCGCACTTTCCCCTGGTTCACCACTGCTAAGTCTGGAAAGGGTGTGGGACGAGGACAAAAACTAGTAATGAGCACCGCACAACAGGTGCGTCATTAGTAATATGGCAAATAATGGTGCACCTATATGTGATGCGCCACTACAATATAGCAGTGGCGCATCACATACATGATGCGTCATTAATGTCCATATTAGCTATAGCCGTTTTTCTAGTAGTGACATGATCACCAGCGACACTAGCATAAGCTTGGGAATGCAGTGTCTCGAGGGATGGCAAACTTCATATATTGTCCGAGGGAAGTTCCGGTGCAAGCACATGAGGCGAGTGTCAAAACCAGATTGCGAAGGGGCCAATGCATGTATGTTTATCTCTTAAGTTTCAACTTTGAATGACATGTTTATTCTTATCCTGATGATTGCAGTGGGCCACCCGCACTAGTAGGAAATATCTTAGCAGTGGCCTGGCAATTTGGCCCTTAGTGGGCTGATTCAGAACCGCCACTGATTATGCGACAGGTAATGGCTACTGGTGGTGTGTGGGATCACACGCTACTGATAACAAGTTATTAGTTGTGTGCTTTCGTTTGCGCACGCCACTGATAAAACCAATTCTAGCGGCGTGACCGTACAACGCACGTCACAAATATCTATAGCAAGCGAGTGGCGAGCCATTTATGTCATACACCCTTGCAAGATATATGAAAAACAAAAAAAATCATGGACGACGATTTGGTTGTCCTCTTAAATCTTCACGATGATGCACGGGAGGGAATCGCTCGGGTCGATGCCAGATTCCCTCCGGCTGGCGCTGCCTACTAGTGAGAGGGGTGTGACCCAGACCTCACGTCGCATAGCCGGGGACAAGTGCCATTTGCACATGCTTCGCTTGATTGCAGCGGTCCGTAATCTTGGATAACCCGACAAATAATCATATTTGAGAATACGAAATGAAGCAGCAGTAAGTGTTCCACTGATAATAAAAATGTTCATTTATGCTTATGTAATCATATTTTTGTTATTCTACCCAATTTACCTAAGGGCATCCCATTTATGGTATTTAGTATATCAGTTACTTGATTTCCTAATTAATTGAAATCCTTGTTAGCACTCTTCTCCATGACTATGATACACTGCATACAAGAAGTGTCTAGGTGCACCAAACTCGCGTAATTCTTCTATGTTGCGGAACATGGTGGCCTGTTGGTAGAGAGGCACGTGAACATTTCATTAATGCACCATGTATACAATCTATAATGACAATTCATATCCCATGTTGCATGTTTGTTTTTGCCATGGCTTATTATTTGTCTTGGCACTATGGATTGGTTTTATTTACTGAATACATGGATGTGTATGTTGTCATTCCAAGCCAATTTGTGTATGTTAACCTTACTTTTTTATCTTAGTATATATGCGACTTTCAATATTTATTGACTAATATAAGGTTATATTTGTACAAGTATAATATATTTTATGTGCCTATATATATTATAAAATCCTAACTAGGTGACTATGATACACTGCATACAAGAAGTGTCTAGGTGCACCAAACTCGCGTAATTCTTCTATGTTGTGGAACATGGTGGCCTGTTGGTAGAGAGGCACGTGAACATATGCACCAAACTCACCTTCATTTTTTATCTTAGTATATATGTGACTTTCAATATTTATTGACTAATATAAGGCTATGTTTGTACAAGTATAATATATTTTATGTGTCCATATATATTAAAAAATCCTATCAATTATCGTATAAATAGACGGGCACGGCAACGAGCCAGCAACCCTTGTTCCTTGCTCGCGCTTATGTGTATGCACGCTGCACCCAGACCAGTCAATCGGCTGGGTCTCTTCATATTGGACCTAGTCAATCGATCACCATGCACGCGCGCCCCATGGTTGGACGCATGCACCCAAGAAGCCCATCCAATCCCTTCTCTTCTAGCTATGCCCATTCATGCAGCCAGGCACGCCTTTGATAGGTAGGGTGGTTTCGCCGGTTCGCCTGCGGACTTTGATAGTTTTGGCCGTTTTTCCTATATGAGGACAATTTTTTAGATGGGTTCTTTTTACCGTCCCGTCTGAGGCTATCACAAGAGGCCCGGCGGCATCCGAGGTCATGGGTCCTGTGGAGCGGGGGACCGTCCCGGCTGGATCTAACTTGTCGCACTAGGGTTGCAGCGGCGGCGCTCCCACGGGCGAAGAAGACGAGCGATGCATCTTGTCGGCGAGGAGACTCGTCGGCGCAACAGATGGAGGACCAGAGCCTCAACCGCCTTGCAAACTCATCTCCTGCTATCAAGCCAAGAGTCGTTGGTAGGACGGGATGCTAGTAGGGGTCCTGGCAGAACCTGCTCCGGTTCGTCTAGGCTGATCTGAGGGAGCGCATGAGAGAGAGAGGGGGAGGGAGGGAGGGAGAGAGAGAGATAGATAGATAGATAGATAAATAGAGAGAGAGAGAGAGAGAGAGAGAGAGAGAGAGAGAGAGAGAGAGAGAGAGAGAGACTGACTGATGGGGCAGGGTCGGTTGACCCGAGCCAGCCCACTTAAGTGGATGGACCCACTGTCAGAAGGGCAGAAGGGTAATTTGATAAATCTAGTTAAATTCAAATAACGTTCAAACTTCAATGATTTGCTCACAAAATTCTACACACCCAAAAATAAATAAAAATATGCTACACACTCCTAAATTTATGAGCAAATTTAATATAACTTTTGTTTTGTGCTTAAAGAAAACTTTTCTTTCAATGAAAAATTCAAAGATCCTTAAGTGGAAATGATTTGAAATTATTTTTATTAAAATTAATTTCTTGAGGAAAATATATGGGAAACTTTTTATAAAGGTCAATTATATGAACTACTTGAATTTCAAATCATAACAAGTTTATTCCTCATTATAAATGTTTATGAAACCCTAATAATACACATTTACTTAGGAAAAATTCTCAAAAACACTTTTAAATCAAATTTTGGGGATTAAAAAAGGGCATCTCATTATATGCATAATAGTATGAATTTGGATATTAAACATTGTCGTATCAGACAATGATGCTGATTTTCAGAACCCGAAGTTCGCGGGTCACTCAAAGATTTAGACTTCACTTTATCTCAGTCTCAAGGAAAGTTCATTCTTGCATATCAACTAAAGTATTTTACTACAGTACTTTTAAAAACTTTATTTTATTTCTGCATGATTGATTGGTTGGTGAAACGACAGACTGATTGTTGTGGTGGAGGTTACATCGTACCGGAAAGTTAGGACTAATAACAATTGTTCCACGGCTTATAGAGCGCCGTATTTACGCGTCAACCAAAGGTTCAGGTATGGGCCGGAGGGGTCATAAGTATCTTCTTCCTTATAACATATTCTCGGATACACTGCCTGGTTGGGTCGTTGATACAACCAACGTGCGTGGGAACGCCGTGAACTTTCCCCGACGGGTCCGATGAAGGTAGTGATGTCTCGGGTGGGGTGACAGAGATGGATTGGGGCCCACGTAGGCCAGGGATCTGATCTGTCACGACAAGGGCGAATGTGTGGGGTTGAAGAATACTCGGAATGTATCCAAGAATCTCAGACATGACAAACCACACTCTGGAGTGTGAAACTTGTATCAGGGGTAATGCTACTTTTGGGAAAGGTGGCGCACCTGTGCAGAGTGTATCAAATTGTGACAGTTACATCCGTGTTCCCGAAAGAAACTATGTTCGCGGTGGAAAAGGAACCTTAACTGATTCTCAAACCCGTGAGGGCTGACTAAACTTGTTGTGTGACCCTCGTTACTCAACCCATCCATTGACCCTTTGCTTAGATTTTGAGGAGGTCAACAATGATGTCAACGATAAGAGCACCGAAGGCCCCAGGAATTCTAGTACGAAGCGCCAGATCTATGCGCAGGAGTAGAAGGAGTCGACTACATCATCGCATACGGAACTGATGACAATAGAGAAGATGAATCAGAGGAGTAACTGAAAGTGAGACTAGACTAGTATTAGAAGGTAACCTAGTCGAGCAGCTCTAGTATCTAAATTGTTGGGCTATCATGTTTCTCAGTTAGCTTTTACAAGTGTTAGGTCAACTATCTCAAGTTGAGTACGTACCGTTTGATCTTTATTTGATGTCTGAGGAAGAGGTTGAACAGTTTATGCACTTTTGGCTTGTAATATTAAGCGTTCTGTAATATTAGTGGACCGCAATATTTCTGTTGTACTACTCTGAGGGATGTAATATTTATGCAGAAGGACTTCCATGAGTGTTATGTCAATGAATTGTGCACTACGCATGCAGGTTTGTACGGGGTCACCGTGCCACATCTCTTGTCGCCGACGAGACTGTCAGACGTGAGAGGAGAGGGGGACAGGGGCGGCGGCGCTAGGGAAGCCTTAGCTTGGTGGGGTGAGAGAGTACCCGTTTGTGACCGACCCACTTCTGTCCAAATCATATGACCTATTTTTTGGTTCTCAAGTAAAAGTGACCATTTATAGATTACTATTAGAATGCACGTGCGTTGCTACGGGCTACAATGTATGTAAATAAATTAAAAAATAAATAAATAAGGTCATCTTCAAGGTCGAGGTTTATTTCTCACTCGTACGTTCGAGCGTGTTCAGACATCAAACAGGCACACTGTCTACAAACTCCGGGCTCCCTCAAATAGAGTCCATGTGTTAGGGAGAATGTGGTTGTCCAGACTATGCACAATGTTATCTCCAAACATGCGATCCCGACTCAAAAACGTCACCCCATGACGCGCTCTTCCATTTTCATGCCGAATTCTCCCCTTGTCCCTCGGTTTCCCTCCGTAGCAGGACAATTCTCATTGGAGCCCTCTTCTTTAAAATCGGATGACACCCATCTCACCTTCGTCATGGCTTCCTATTTCCTTCACACCCTAATTCCTCATGCATCGCCAAGGAGGAGTCCCCCACTAGCTATCCCGCTCTCCTTCCTAATCACCACCCCTAGTATTCATGTTGATATACCACCGGCATCAAAGAGGCCGAGGTTTGCGCCGCCTATGATGCCCGCGAACCAATAAGGAAGATCCGATGTCTCATGTGCCATTGTTACCGTGTCCTTTATTAACTCATGAAGCAAAACCGCTTGCTCATGCAATTTGCTCTACAACTTCGTTAAAATTGAATACTCCAATCGAGCCATCTGGAACAAATCGCACTACAGGATCAACACCGCAAATCATTACCGACAGAAACTTATACAACAAGCATCATTTGGTTAAAATAAAACACCACACCTAAAGAAAATGCGATCATTTGACATATACACCTCCACCATCACTTACAGTCATAGCCGCTCCATACTACAATGACATCATGTGCAGCGTGTCCGTACTACGCTGATGACTCAGAATCTCCTTCACTGCGGTTATCTACACAATCGATTACTACGCCGGTCTTCTTCAGGTAATGAACCTTGGTGTGGTCTTGCAGGAGATTGTGCCGACCCCAGCTTGTCATGTTCTTCTACTTTCAGTAGAGCATCATGTTTGAGCTAAGAATGAGGCCTTCAATCTGACCAAAGGAAATTCTCAAGTATGGTCAGGAGATAATACTTGTGGCACTAAAACTATGCTCTTGCGAGGAACTTTGGAAGTGCATATTTATCGAACTGATAACTGTTCTGCTACAGACCATAGCATAGATGCTACGTCTACTGCTCCCCTGAAATGGCATGAGATGATTGTGCCATTTCGCATTACAGGAATATAAGCTGACTAACTGCTAGTGAGTAAGATATATGTAGCGCGTAGCAAACCCCCTACAATGTACATTCCTTCTTTTTCATATCACACTACAAAAATAACAGTGCAAAATAAATAAAAATATGTAGCAAATTGGATGGCAGCCTGCAAATATTCTTGTAACTTAACAAGAAAGTATGTGACATATCACGCTTATATATTTTCTTCAAGCAGATATGGACAAAGAACATGTTGTATATTGTCCCAAATCTTCCGGTCAGAGGGTATTGCCTTTCTGAAAAGTACTCAAGACCATATTTGTTCTGTCAAAGTAACTACTATTGACATGAATGAAGAGGTCATAAAAAATATGAATGAACGTCTTTGAAAATAAAATTTCATGAGAGAGTACATAAAGAAATATTGTTTTGAAATATACTCTGTTCTGGCTAGCATGTGGTCTCCTCATGTTCATTGAGAGGTCACAAATCAGCGGTGAAAATATGTTGCATGAGAAAGGATAGTGCACGTTTTTTAAACGCTAAAAATACATCCCACCATGTGTTGGATGCTTTAGTGAGGAGGCTGCACATGAGGAGAACATGACCGGCGACCAGCCTCGATCTCGCTCGGCCATGCAGGACATGTCAGAGCAGAGTAATGACAAGAGAATAGACATGTACTTCACCATGGCAACCCGAATCAAGAGAAGAACATGGGCCACGGCCAGCTCGCACCTGATCTGGATACATCCGGCCAATGCTGAATTTTCAAATGCCACGGCCACACGAATCAAGATTAGTAGGTAGTCGGACCATGATCTGGATGTGTCAGTCCTCGTCCCGGCTTCCACATGGGCCCCTACGACGCTGCCGCAGTTCGGCAGCAGCCCATGCCCCCAAGCGCTTCATGAGTTGTTGCAGTCGTGGCCGAGCGAGATCTCAAGGTGACCTCGACGAAGGCGAGCGAGGCGTGGCGTCGGTGTCGGCGTCGGCGTCGGGCGGGACGGGGCGATGTGTGAGGCCATGGCGACGGGGTTGGTGGGGGCGCGGCGGCACCTGGATGGCCGGGCCGAAGCGGAGGAGCGGCGGTAGGAAGGGGAGGCTGGGAAGGAAAGATGTGGTGATTGGGGTGCGGGGGCGAAGGACGTGCTTAGGTTTCATCGTGTTCTTTTTTTCACCATCGGTTTTATGTGGGGGGGATGGAGTCAGAGGTGGGATAAAAAAAGGACGAAAATAAGCCGGGAGCGGTAGCTACCAACTCCCAAATTAGGAATAGAGATACCAATCTCAAAAATCATTGTTACCAGTTCCTTTATTATCGTGACAAATTATTTGTAACAATTACTTTAGGTGTAGGCTTGGCATCACTATCAGTCTGTGGTTCAATATTATTATTGTGTACGTCCTTTTCATCTGTCTTAACACTATCCATTTTCTTATGAGGGATGTTGATGATGTTGCTAAAAAGAGCCTCGCCTACATTCTTTTCCATGTGCATAACATAAACGTTACGGGGAAGTTTTAGGTCCTTGGAGTGGGGGAGTGTAATGTTGATATGTTGATACCGTGCTAAAACTTTAGGATGTAAAAGCAACGGAGCAGATACATGTGTGTAAGGAAACGGGTGGTACAACTTTATTGCAAGCCATGGGCGCACATTATTACATGCACATACACAAACACACACATTACCCTTGAAAGTAGGTAGATCGAGCTGCAGCCCGCAAAGTGGGACCCCATCGTCCTTATTCACCACGTACAAACACACACATAGCCAGCTAGCATAGCATGCAGCTGGGGTTTAATTGGAACGTACATACGTGCTAGGATCTGCAGGTACGTACGTGTGGGATCGATGGGATAGAGTAGAGCTGCTAGCAAGGTGGATGGTTCATTCGGGCGCGACCCCGACGTAGGTGCCGATGGCGACGAGCCTATCCCCGGAGCTGCCGAAGAAGGCGACCGCGGCCGCATCATCCAGTGCACCGTTGTCCGGCAGCGGCACGCTAAAGGTCTTAGTCCCTGCAGATGGGTTGCGCCCGAACGTGTGCGAAGCCCCCTGGTTGGTGTCGAAATTGAGGAAGGTGATGCCATAGGTGTCGTAAGCGCCGGTGATGCTGCTCACGTACTCGCTTTGGTTCATGAAAATCTGCACCACATCACAAGCATGCAAAAACTAACTAAGTATACTTGTATAGTAGACAAGTAGAAAGGAAATTAATTAACGTACGGTATGCTCCTCTCCAGCTTTCTTGCCCCAGAGGGGGACACTAATGGCCTGGTCACTCTTGGTAAGGTAGGTGAAGGAGAAGCCATGGATGCGCTCGCTGCTGTGGATGGTGAAGCTCTCCAGCTTGCACGGATCGGCATCTGGCCTGATGTCCCGTGGTGCGCCGCTTTTGGCGCCCCACTTACCGACCTTGGCGGGCGAGCCTTTCACGTAGACGCCCAACGCCTTGAGGGTCACGTCTGAGCGGCCAAAGAAGGCGACCAACTCGCCTTTCCCCTGCGGCAGCGGCAAGCTGAACTCGCCTCCCTGCACCGGATACCCGTAGGTCTTGTGCTTGGTCGTGTTCGTTTCTAGCGTGAGCGATCCGATGCCCTCATTGTCGAAGGTGCCGCCCACGAGCTTGAGCTGCTCGCCTTCCCTCATTTCAATGGTGTTGGGATTCCCGCTGTTGCTGCCCCAGATGGCGCTCTTGACGCTGCTCCCCTGCTGGTCCACGTATTTGAAGGAGAAACCTTTGATGCCGCATACCCCAGGAGATTCGACGCTATAGATGGTGATGCTCTCTAGGCGTTGGGGCCTGCTTTCGGCGTTGATATCCTGAGGGGATCCGTCTGGTGCACCCCATGCACCAACCTTCATCACAACCTAAATGCATCACAAATTCATTAATCAACATCCTGCACATGCATTTCATTTCTCTATACATGTATACATCCATCCAACTCTAGCTAATTGATTCATTGGTATTTAAGCGTGCCATGTTTGTATATATAAAACAGCTACGGTAAAGAAAAAGAGGTTACATGCACATACTACCCATATTTCTTACCGCCATCTTTTTCTGGAGCTACTTCAACTGCAAGTCCAACTCTGAAATGTATGTGTGTGTGAGAGTGTGTTGCGATGGATCGTATGATCAGGCATGGCCGCCTATTTATAGCGAGTTTGCGCCCAACAATGATACTATCTGCATGCTACAGTTGGCATCAATTAGTCACATAGGCTATTAATTGCATGGAGTGAGTAGGTTACTAATTAATAGCTTAGACTTATAGAGTCCGTTGGTTCAATGAATCCTAAGCCTATGACACCCCGCTACCGACTAGATCGTGATGGCGCGCGTTGTGGCGCCGGACCATTTTTTCAATAGATTGTTTGGATTTTCTTACAAATTTATATGGAGGCAACAAAAAGTATCACATTGTTACACCCCATCCATTCTGACAAAGCGACCATAGAAATATTTAAAAACATTGACGCTAGAAATATGTGAACTTCTTCACAAAAAAAATCAATTCATTGCGGTTATTATAGTTGAGAAATATTTTCGAATTCACAAGCTAGCTAGGTTAATCCAAGTTTTTTATCATGTATTCACATCAATCACAGCCAACAAAAGAAGCACATAATTCTTGTGCGGCTTGATGATCCGGTGTCCTCCTCTTTTACACACCAACATGATCCAGTTGGAGCATGGGTGACCACACTGCTTGTTGGCCAGTGGTGATTGTACTATTCCAACTAATTTGTGGTCACGGATTGAGTCTGATGCATTCCCATGGCGCCTATCAAGCTACAGGTGGATGAACCGTGCTGATTGTACCGTTCCAATTAATTGGTGGTCACAAAATGAGTCAGATGCATTCCCATGACACCTATCAAGTTATAGTTGGATTTCTCGTGCTGCAAGGCCTTGCGTAATGCATTGTATCTTAGCGTGTTATCCTAGGTATGACTAGGATCTAAGAAACAACCATCCTAATGCATTGTTTCTTAGAGGTTGTATCTAAAATAAGTTGCATTAAATGTTTTGGGGCTAATACTTGCTTGTGATTGGGCTAGCATCTTTTTTTGCCTATGATCTCGTGCTAGAGCCGTATGTTATATAAGATACAACTACACTCTCTTTCTTCATTAACTATGGTGCCACATAAGCAAATTGCCTATGATACCGCGCTAAGATACTCTCATTACGGAAGGCCTTAGTTGTTGGTTGCAAAATGAGTCACGTGCATTCCCGTTTACTTAGCCTATGAAGCTAGCTACAGCTGGATTAATTGATCATGGTGCCTCTACTATTCGAATTTATTGCTGGTCTAAAAGAGAGTCAAATACATTCCCATGGCCTTGTTCTTAGGTTTTGCATATTCTCAGTCAAGTTTCTTCTTCTCCGTGCGAAGCGATATGGTGGAAGCCATCATGTTTCTCCATCAGCATGATGATTTACGCTTGGTTAATGTTAGCGAGATGGGCTCACTGTTCGCGGAAGTTATCGTTGCCTCTCATTTTCGAAATGCTGGGTCTAGGTTGCCGGACACATATTGAGGAATCGCAGCCCTCGCAGAACACACTACTAGAAAAAAGGCTGTTAGTGGCGCACATGTTTTGGATACTTATGGCGCACTATAGGTGCGCCACTATTATCACGCCACTACTAATAAATAGTAATGGCGCACGCATGGTGCGTCACTGTTAATATACATAACAGTGGCGCATCACCTGGTGTGCCATTACTAGGCCCACAAGTGCGCCACTGCTGTGGTTTACTAATGGCGTATTTTTAGATAATGCGCCACTGAGGTGTTTATTTATGTGGGCCACTAAAATGCAATATGGTGCGTCACTACTATGAATATTAGGAATTTTTTTTTTGCTTTTCTGATATTTGCACAGGTTACAAAATACATTACAACACAGAATATAAACAGCACAACATATAAACAACAGATTTATCGAATACAATAAAAGATTAGTCTCCGAATACAATTCATCATAGTGATACATATATAAGTGATGTAGAAGTAAGTTATACATATTCTATACAATAGTTTCATAAAATATCATGACATCATCTCGAAAATAGCGATACATAGTGATGTAGAAGTAATCATCATAGTCAATGAGACATCATATAACAAAAGTTGGTCACTAGTCATAACCACAACTCCTCCTCATCATCATCGTCAACTCTAACACATTGTAGCACATCATCACATCATCTCGGAAATAGCTAATAATCGTCATAGTCATTACCGCCAATACTATTTAATATCATTTTCGTCAATGAGACATCATATAACAAAAGTTGGTCACTAGTCATAATCACAACTCCTCCTCCTCATCATCATCAACTCTAACAAATCGTAGCACATAATAACACATTGTACCTAGGACCTACTCCTCTGCTTAGGTAGAATATCATAAAACAAGATAGACCCTGACTCTCCATTATGGAGAATGGAGATGATCTTGTCTCCAATTCTTGGCCTATGCACAATGTTGCTTCCGAGTAGCTCTCTACGATTGACCATACATTTTTTCCAATCTTTGATTGTCATGACTTCATCGGTTTTAGAATTCCGGTATGGACAGGAGTGATGCAGATACATAGGCTGACCTGGCCGTGCTGGTCGTATCATCATAGCATCAACGCGACCTCTTGGTAACATCAGATGAGGCACACAATCTTGCGGGATTTTCTGTTGAAAAACATAGTATTAGCTTTGTAGCTAGCAATGTAGTTTAGTTTTACAAGAATTTATGCAAAATATGCATGGATGTCGTAATAGTAGAAAATCTTACCATGCAATCTCCATGCATGTTACCGTAGTTCACCACGTGCACTGGCGGCACATATTGACCATAATGTTGGGGAGTTTGCTGATAGGTATTGTAATTCTCAAAATTATTGATAAATGCGACAAGAAGATGTTTCACCTTACAAGTTAATTCTGCTTCATCATTGTAGTAATAGGTTCTGCCTACCATTTTCCGTTCATTTTTTGAAGAATGAAAATAAGATATCAATGGAAATAAGTTGTCAACTATTTTTAAATAAACAATATAAATTACTTAATAAATGTGGTCGAGAAACTCACATAATGGTAGAACTGGAGGCGTACGCACATCGACGATATTACCTTCAATTTCATCTTCCGGACGAATATCAAAGGTGATAAGCATATTAGGCTCAAATGCATAAGCCTTGCATAGTGCTACCCAAGTTTTGCATTCAAAAAAGGAGTAGGTGTCTACATTGTACAATTTTACGGCAAAAGTATAACCATGCTCGGTCCTCAAGTGAACTATCTTTACCTCCATATTTATTTCAGTACTGAAACCAATTTTATCCAACACATAATGTCTTGCATCGCAGGGGATACGCTAGTAGAATAGTAAAAAATAAAAATTATAAGTTGAAGCAAAAGAAGTCATGCTTAATTACGAATAAAGACTTGTCATTGTGACTTACTATATCCACTTTAAAGTCCTCATCCAGCATGATGCTGAAGCGCCTATCATCAACTAGGTAAGGCGTGTCGCAAAGGCCGTGCTTATCTTGGTTGTATTCGCACATCACGAATTCCTCTTCGTCGTCGGACATTTCCTAAAATAGAGAAAATTTCGGCATGACATTTACTAAAAAGTGGACATATGGAGCGTCTGAAATTTGCCGAAACGGAAATGAATCAACATTCTGACAAAACATAGGCCACTCGGATATAGCAACAATGAACAAGTACAAAAGATGCTGTAAAATAGAGAATATTATGAACAACATCTCATGCCTAACCATATTGCAAAATTTCTTATACCAAAACATAGGCCACTCGGATATAGCAACATTATAAGTCTCTTAACCCCTAGATGCATTGGTAGACCCTCATACCAAAATTACTGATAAACACTACTACTATCTCCTATCCACATATATTACTTTAGATGGATTGAATAACCTTTGGACAAACTTTAGGTGAAAATATTACTATCTACTATAGAGTTAGTAACTTAGACTAATAATTCTACGTAGTTGCACCATTCATCCATCCATCTAGCAAGCAACTAGCACCACTAATCCATCCATCAAGCAAATCATATAGGGAGTACTACCTACCGTCAGCATACATCCATCTATCCACCATCCATGTGTGTAACTAGTAGTACAAACTATATTTACATTTCTGCCATATGAACACATCTATAATAAAATTATTTCTGCCATATCAACACAATACTATCAATACATCTATATGAAAATTTTGTCTGCCATTTCATCACAATACAATCAATACATCTATAGAACACATCATAGCAAATCAGAGGATCTGCTCACAGGAGAAAACCACTTCCAAAAAATCAGAGCCGGGCCATGGGGAGGGGGGATGAGGGTGGGGCGCCGTTCGCCGGAGTGGGTCGCCGGAGGGGCCGGACCGGGCCAGGAGCTCGCGGCGAGGGAGGGATGGACCCGTAGGGAGGAAGGAGGCGTTGGGATCGGGCCGAGGGAGGGGTGGAGCCCGTGGAGAGGGAGGAGTCGTCGGGTTTGGGCCGAGGGAAAGATCGCCTGAGATGGCCTCGGCGGCCGCGGCGACGGCGGTGGGGGGCGAACCCTAGAAGCAGCGAGCGACAGAGGAGAGAGAGGAGCCTGGTCGAGTGCGTGAGGAGCCTGGGGTCGGGTCGAGTGTGGGAGGAGCCTGGGGTCGGGTCGGTGGCATTTTGCATGTAATAAGAGCAAAGATTGTTAGTAGTGGCGCACCGTAGGTGTGGTGCGCCATTACTAGTTAAAACTAGTAACGGCGCACTTTCCCCTGGTTCACCACTGCTAAGTCTGGAAAGGGTGTGGGACGAGGACAAAAACTAGTAATGAGCACCGCACAACAGGTGCGTCATTAGTAATATGGCAAATAATGGTGCACCTATATGTGATGCGCCACTACAATATAGCAGTGGCGCATCACATACATGATGCGTCATTAATGTCCATATTAGCTATAGCCGTTTTTCTAGTAGTGACATGATCACCAGCGACACTAGCATAAGCTTGGGAATGCAGTGTCTCGAGGGATGGCAAACTTCATATATTGTCCGAGGGAAGTTCCGGTGCAAGCACATGAGGCGAGTGTCAAAACCAGATTGCGAAGGGGCCAATGCATGTATGTTTATCTCTTAAGTTTCAACTTTGAATGACATGTTTATTCTTATCCTGATGATTGCAGTGGGCCACCCGCACTAGTAGGAAATATCTTAGCAGTGGCCTGGCAATTTGGCCCTTAGTGGGCTGATTCAGAACCGCCACTGATTATGCGACAGGTAATGGCTACTGGTGGTGTGTGGGATCACACGCTACTGATAACAAGTTATTAGTTGTGTGCTTTCGTTTGCGCACGCCACTGATAAAACCAATTCTAGCGGCGTGACCGTACAACGCACGTCACAAATATCTATAGCAAGCGAGTGGCGAGCCATTTATGTCATACACCCTTGCAAGATATATGAAAAACAAAAAAAATCATGGACGACGATTTGGTTGTCCTCTTAAATCTTCACGATGATGCACGGGAGGGAATCGCTCGGGTCGACGCCAGATTCCCTCCGGCTGGCGCTGCCTACTAGTGAGAGGGGTGTGACCCAGACCTCACGTCGCATAGCCGGGGACAAGTGCCATTTGCACATGCTTCGCTTGATTGCAGCGGTCCGTAATCTTGGATAACCCGACAAATAATCATATTTGAGAATACGAAATGAAGCAGCAGTAAGTGTTCCACTGATAATAAAAATGTTCATTTATGCTTATGTAATCATATTTTTGTTATTCTACCCAATTTACCTAAGGGCATCCCATTTATGGTATTTAGTATATCAGTTACTTGATTTCCTAATTAATTGAAATCCTTGTTAGCACTCTTCTCCATGACTATGATACACTGCATACAAGAAGTGTCTAGGTGCACCAAACTCGCGTAATTCTTCTATGTTGCGGAACATGGTGGCCTGTTGGTAGAGAGGCACGTGAACATTTCATTAATGCACCATGTATACAATCTATAATGACAATTCATATCCCATGTTGCATGTTTGTTTTTGCCATGGCTTATTATTTGTCTTGGCACTATGGATTGGTTTTATTTACTGAATACATGGATGTGTATGTTGTCATTCCAAGCCAATTTGTGTATGTTAACCTTACTTTTTTATCTTAGTATATATGCGACTTTCAATATTTATTGACTAATATAAGGTTATATTTGTACAAGTATAATATATTTTATGTGCCCATATATATTATAAAATCCTAACTAGGTGACTATGATACACTGCATACAAGAAGTGTCTAGGTGCACCAAACTCGCGTAATTCTTCTATGTTGTGGAACATGGTGGCCTGTTGGTAGAGAGGCACGTGAACATATGCACCAAACTCACCTTCCTTTTTTATCTTAGTATATATGTGACTTTCAATATTTATTGACTAATATAAGGCTATGTTTGTACAAGTATAATATATTTTATGTGTCCATATATATTAAAAAATCCTATCAATTATCGTATAAATAGACGGGCACGGCAACGAGCCAGCAACCCTTGTTCCTTGCTCGCGCTTATGTGTATGCACGCTGCACCCAGACCAGTCAATCGGCTGGGTCTCTTCATATTGGACCTAGTCAATCGATCACCATGCACGCGCGCCCCATGGTTGGACGCATGCACCCAAGAAGCCCATCCAATCCCTTCTCTTCTAGCTATGCCCATTCATGCAGCCAGGCACGCCTTTGATAGGTAGGGTGGTTTCGCCGGTTCGCCTGCGGACTTTGATAGTTTTGGCCGTTTTTCCTATATGAGGACAATTTTTTAGATGGGTTCTTTTTACCGTCCCGTCTGAGGCTATCACAAGAGGCCCGGCGGCATCCGAGGTCATGGGTCCTGTGGAGCGGGGGACCGTCCCGGCTGGATCTAACTTGTCGCACTAGGGTTGCAGCGGCGGCGCTCCCACGGGCGAAGAAGACGAGCGATGCATCTTGTCGGCGAGGAGACTCGTCGGCGCAACAGATGGAGGACCAGAGCCTCAACCGCCTTGCAAACTCATCTCCTGCTATCAAGCCAAGAGTCGTTGGTAGGACGGGATGCTAGTAGGGGTCCTGGCAGAACCTGCTCCGGTTCGTCTAGGCTGATCTGAGGGAGCGCATGAGAGAGAGAGGGGGAGGGAGGGAGGGAGAGAGAGAGATAGATAGATAGATAGATAAATAGAGAGAGAGAGAGAGAGAGAGAGAGAGAGAGAGAGAGAGAGAGACTGACTGATGGGGCAGGGTCGGTTGACCCGAGCCAGCCCACTTAAGTGGATGGACCCACTGTCAGAAGGGCAGAAGGGTAATTTGATAAATCTAGTTAAATTCAAATAACGTTCAAACTTCAATGATTTGCTCACAAAATTCTACACACCCAAAAATAAATAAAAATATGCTACACACTCCTAAATTTATGAGCAATTTTAATATAACTTTTGTTTTGTGCTTAAAGAAAACTTTTCTTTCAATGAAAAATTCAAAGATCCTTAAGTGGAAATGATTTGAAATTATTTTTATTAAAATTAATTTCTTGAGGAAAATATATGGGAAACTTTTTATAAAGGTCAATTATATGAACTACTTGAATTTCAAATCATAACAAGTTTATTCCTCATTATAAATGTTTATGAAACCCTAATAATACACATTTACTTAGGAAAAATTCTCAAAAACACTTTTAAATCAAATTTTGGGGATTAAAAAAGGGCATCTCATTATATGCATAATAGTATGAATTTGGATATTAAACATTGTCGTATCAGACAATGATGCTGATTTTCAGAACCCGAAGTTCGCGGGTCACTCAAAGATTTAGACTTCACTTTATCTCAGTCTCAAGGAAAGTTCATTCTTGCATATCAACTAAAGTATTTTACTACAGTACTTTTAAAAACTTTATTTTATTTCTGCATGATTGATTGGTTGGTGAAACGACAGACTGATTGTTGTGGTGGAGGTTACATCGTACCGGAAAGTTAGGACTAATAACAATTGTTCCACGGCTTATAGAGCGCCGTATTTACGCGTCAACCAAAGGTTCTGGTATGGGCCGGAGGGGTCATAAGTATCTTCTTCCTTATAACATATTCTCGGATACGCTGCCTGGTTGGGTCGTTGATACAACCAACGTGCGTGGGAACGCCGTGAACTTTCCCCGACGGGTCCGATGAAGGTAGTGATGTCTCGAGTGGGGTGACAGAGATGGATTGGGGCCCACGTAGGCCAGGGATCTGATCTGTCACGACAAGGGCGAATGTGTGGGGTTGAAGAATACTCGGAATGTATCCAAGAATCTCAGACATGACAAACCACACTCTGGAGTGTGAAACTTGTATCAGGGGTAATGCTACTTTTGGGAAAGGTGGCGCACCTGTGCAGAGTGTATCAAATTGTGACAGTTACATCCGTGTTCCCGAAAGAAACTATGTTCGCGGTGGAAAAGGAACCTTAACTGATTCTCAAACCCGTGAGGGCTGACTAAACTTGTTGTGTGACCCTCGTTACTCAACCCATCCATTGACCCTTTGCTTAGATTTTGAGGAGGTCAACAATGATGTCAACGATAAGAGCACCAAAGGCCCCAGGAATTCTAGTACGAAGCGCCAGATCTATGCGCAGGAGTAGAAGGAGTCGACTACATCATCGCATACGGAACTGATGACAATAGAGAAGATGAATCAGAGGAGTAACTGAAAGTGAGACTAGACTAGTATTAGAAGGTAACCTAGTCGAGCAGCTCTAGTATCTAAATTGTTGGGCTATCATGTTTCTCAGTTAGCTTTTACAAGTGTTAGGTCAACTATCTCAAGTTGAGTACGTACCGTTTGATCTTTATTTGATGTCTGAGGAAGAGGTTGAACAGTTTATGCACTTTTGGCTTGTAATATTAAGCGTTCTGTAATATTAGTGGACCGCAATATTTCTGTTGTACTACTCTGAGGGATGTAATATTTATGCAGAAGGACTTCCATGAGTGTTATGTCAATGAATTGTGCACTACGCATGCAGGGTTGTACGGGGTCACCGTGCCACCCCTCTTGTCGCCGACGAGACTGTCAGACGTGAGAGGAGAGGGGGACAGGGGCGGCGGCGCTAGGGAAGCCTTAGCTTGGTGGGGTGAGAGAGTACCCGTTTGTGACTGACCCACTTCTGTCCAAATCATATGACCTATTTTTTGGTTCTCAAGTAAAAGTGACCATTTATAGATTACTATTAGAATGCACGTGCGTTGCTACGGGCTACAATGTATGTAAATAAATTAAAAAATAAATAAATAAGGTCATCTTCAAGGTCGAGGTTTATTTCTCACTCGTACGTTCGAGCGTGTTCAGACATCAAACAGGCACACTGTCTACAAACTCCGGGCTCCCTCAAATAGAGTGCATGTGTTAGGGAGAATGTGGTTGTCCAGACTATGCACAATGTTATCTCCAAACATGCGATCCCGACTCAAAAACGTCACCCCATGACGCGCTCTTCCATTTTCATGCCGAATTCTCCCCTTGTCCCTCGGTTTCCCTCCGTAGCAGGACAATTCTCATTGGAGCCCTCTTCTTTAAAATCGGATGACACCCATCTCACCTTCGTCATGGCTTCCTATTTCCTTCACACCCTAATTCCGCATGCATCGCCAAGGAGGAGTCCCCCACTAGCTATCCCGCTCTCCTTCCTAATCACCACCCCTAGTATTCATGTTGATATACCACCGGCATCAAAGAGGCCGAGGTTTGCGCCGCCTATGATGCCCGCGAACCAATAAGGAAGATCCGATGTCTCATGTGCCATTGTTACCGTGTCCTTTATTAACTCATGAAGCAAAACCGCTTGCTCATGCAATTTGCTCTACAACTTCGTTAAAATTGAATACTCCAATCGAGCCATCTGGAACAAATCGCACTACAGGATCAACACCGCAAATCATTACCGACAGAAACTTATACAACAAGCATCATTTGGTTAAAATAAAACACCACACCTAAAGAAAATGCCTACATAATAGATCATTTGACATATACACCTCCACCATCACTTACAGTCATAGCCGCTCCGTACTACAATGACATCATGTGCAGCGTGTCCGTACTACGCTGATGACTCAGAATCTCCTTCACTGCGGTTATCTACACAATCGATTACTACGCCGGTCTTCTTCAGGTAATGAACCTTGGTGTGGTCTTGCAGGAGATTGTGCCGACCCCAGCTTGTCATGTTCTTCTACTTTCAGTAGAGCATCATGTTTGAGCTAAGAATGAGGCCTTCAATCTGACCAAAGGAAATTCTCAAGTATGGTCAGGAGATAATACTTGTGGCACTAAAACTATGCTCTTGCGAGGAACTTTGGAAGTGCATATTTATCGAACTGATAACTGTTCTGCTACAGACCATAGCATAGATGCTACGTCTACTGCTCCCCTGAAATGGCATGAGATGATTGTGCCATTTCGCATTACAGGAATATAAGCTGACTAACTGCTAGTGAGTAAGATATATGTAGCGCGTAGCAAACCCCCTACAATGTACATTCCTTCTTTTTCATATCACACTACAAAAATAACAGTGCAAAATAAATAAAAATATGTAGCAAATTGGATGGCAGCCTGCAAATATTCTTGTAACTTAACAAGAAAGTATGTGACATATCACGCTTATATATTTTCTTCAAGCAGATATGGACAAAGAACATGTTGTATATTGTCCCAAATCTTCCGGTCAGAGGGTATTGCCTTTCTGAAAAGTACTCAAGACCATATTTGTTCTGTCAAAGTAACTACTATTGACATGAATGAAGAGGTCATAAAAAATATGAATGAACGTCTTTGAAAATAAAATTTCATGAGAGAGTACATAAAGAAATATTGTTTTGAAATATACTCTGTTCTGGCTAGCATGTGGTCTCCTCATGTTCATTGAGAGGTCACAAATCAGCGGTGAAAATATGTTGCATGAGAAAGGATAGTGCACGTTTTTTAAACGCTAAAAATACATCCCACCATGTGTTGGATGCTTTAGTGAGGAGGCTGCACATGAGGAGAACATGACCGGCGACCAGCCTCGATCTCGCTCGGCCATGCAGGACATGTCAGAGCAGAGTAATGACAAGAGAATAGACATGTACTTCACCATGGCAACCCGAATCAAGAGAAGAACATGGGCCACGGCCAGCTCGCACCTGATCTGGATACATCCGGCCAATGCTGAATTTTCAAATGCCACGGCCACACGAATCAAGATTAGTAGGTAGTCGGACCATGATCTGGATGTGTCAGTCCTCGTCCCGGCTTCCACATGGGCCCCTACGACGCTGCCGCAGTTCGGCAGCAGCCCATGCCCCCAAGCGCTTCATGAGTTGTTGCAGTCGTGGCCGAGCGAGATCTCAAGGTGACCTCGACGAAGGCGAGCGAGGCGTGGCGTCGGTGTCGGCGTCGGCATCGGGCGGGACGGGGCGATGTGTGAGGCCATGGCGACGGGGTTGGTGGGGGCGCGGCGGCACCTGGATGGCCGGGCCGAAGCGGAGGAGCGGCGGTAGGAAGGGGAGGCTGGGAAGGAAAGATGTGGTGATTGGGGTGCGGGGGCGAAGGACGTGCTTAGGTTTCATCGTGTTCTTTTTTTCACCATCGGTTTTATGTGGGGGGGATGGAGTCAGAGGTGGGATAAAAAAAGGACGAAAATAAGCCGGGAGCGGTAGCTACCAACTCCCAAATTAGGAATAGAGATACCAATCTCAAAAATCATTGTTACCAGTTCCTCGCGATCATACTACCTTACACTGATGTAAGTGGATTAAGCCCTAGGTGTCATAAGGATTGATTTTCAACATTTCAAAGACAAGATCGCCGCTAAGTCTTTTTTTCTTACAAGAACGTAAAAGCCTCCAGTGCCATGTTACAAATTGTTCAGCATCTCATAATTTTTTTTCCTTCAGCAAATCTCTGCACGGTGAAAATATTGTGTTCTCGTGGCAGCAAAAACCTCGCAAATAAAGTCCAAATTAAATGCATAGCATCTAGCCTGTCCAGGGACGAATCACCGTTTTTGGAACTTGGTCGTCTCGGTTTTCCTACGGACAGCTATAGTCAAGTAGCATGAAACATATATATACAAGATACTTAAAATTCGACAGATAATTTGAAATGGACGAACTAATAATTAAGTACTTCAACCGCTCATCAGAGGAGATGACGTCGTCGTGGCACTAGGTGTCGGCATTGTTGGCGGCGTATGGTTGGCCCGTACCCGAGGCCTCGGCAACATCATCGTAGGCGCTGCACTTCTTGGTGATGGTCTTATGATGCTTGGATGGTGGGGCAGTGGCACCCTTGTGCCCCACCTTGCGGCGGCGCTCCTCCTCCAGCCTTGGAGGAGTCTCCGAAGACTTCTGAACCAAATGGTACGTCTCCTCAAGCCTCCGATCGTCAGCTTCATAATCACTAAGACACAGTGTCCACGATGAATCGGATGTGGCCGAATCAGTGTCCTCGACCAAATTGGACGACGAGCCGGGGGGACGGCAATGACCGAGGAGTCGCGCTTGGCATTAGCATGTGGTAAGCAGTTGGGGATCCTGCTGGCCTGTGCTGGACCATCTTATTGGGGGGGGGCATCGCCTCCGCCGGTGAGGGAATGGACTCAGAATTTGGTATCTCATCGACTTTTTGGACTTGTAGCGACGTAGCGCACGGCTCTGGCGGCGGCACTCGTACAAATAGGCAAGAGTGGAGAGGCGGGAAAGCAGCGAAACGGCGGGGAGAAGAAGCGGGAAGGTGGCGGAACGGCGGAAAAAGGAGGCGGGAAGACAGAACAATATAATGGCGGGAACATGAGGTGATCCTTGTTAATGATATTGTGAAGGCGTGAACGATATGGTCAAACTACGAAGACGGATAAGTTGAAATAACCGTGTGCGATATTTCGCACACGATTAGTCATGAAAAAAATCGTGTGCGATATTCTATACAAGGAACACGGCTGCAGAATTCGGTAACGGCTTTAAAGTTGTTGTGTAACCGACGTGCATGTCACAACGCACACGGAATGCTACATCCGTGTGTGATGGGAGGGTGTAATTCGTTTCTTATTATTGATAACAAGGGATAATATTGCAGATATAGTAAAGTCTACAAAAGCCAATTGAAAACATATGTGTATGGAGCTCAGGGAAGATTACTTGTAAATTATCGTGACAAATTATTTGTAACAATTACTTTAGGTGTAGGCTTGGCATCACTATCAGTCTGTGGTTCAATATTATTATTGTGTACGTCCTTTTCATCTGTCTTAACACTATCCATTTTCTTATGAGGGATGTTGATGATGTTGCTAAAAAGAGCCTCACCTACATTCTTTTCCATGTGCATAACATAAACGTTACGGGGAAGTTTTAGGTCCTTGGAGTGGGGGAGTGTAATGTTGATATGTTGATACCGTGCTAAAACTTTAGGATGTAAAAGCAACGGAGCAGATACATGTGTGTAAGGAAACGGGTGGTACAACTTTATTGCAAGCCATGGGCGCACATTATTACATGCACATACACAAACACACACATTACCCTTGAAAGTAGGTAGATCGAGCTGCAGCCCGCAAAGTGGGACCCCATCGTCCTTATTCACCACGTACAAACACACACATAGCCAGCTAGCATAGCATGCAGCTGGGGTTTAATTGGAACGTACATACGTGCTAGGATCTGCAGGTACGTACGTGTGGGATCGATGGGATAGAGTAGAGCTGCTAGCAAGGTGGATGGTTCATTCGGGCGCGACCCCGACGTAGGTGCCGATGGCGACGAGCCTATCCCCGGAGCTGCCGAAGAAGGCGACCGCGGCCGCATCATCCAGTGCACCGTTGTCCGGCAGCGGCACGCTAAAGGTCTTAGTCCCTGCAGATGGGTTGCGCCCGAACGTGTGCGAAGCCCCCTGGTTGGTGTCGAAATTGAGGAAGGTGATGCCATAGGTGTCGTAAGCGCCGGTGATGCTGCTCACGTACTCGCTTTGGTTCATGAAAATCTGCACCACATCACAAGCATGCAAAAACTAACTAAGTATACTTGTATAGTAGACAAGTAGAAAGGAAATTAATTAACGTACGGTATGCTCCTCTCCAGCTTTCTTGCCCCAGAGGGGGACACTAATGGCCTGGTCACTCTTGGTAAGGTAGGTGAAGGAGAAGCCATGGATGCGCTCGCTGCTGTGGATGGTGAAGCTCTCCAGCTTGCACGGATCGGCATCTGGCCTGATGTCCCGTGGTGCGCCGCTTTTGGCGCCCCACTTACCGACCTTGGCGGGCGAGCCTTTCACGTAGACGCCCAACGCCTTGAGGGTCACGTCTGAGCGGCCAAAGAAGGCGACCAACTCGCCTTTCCCCTGCGGCAGCGGCAAGCTGAACTCGCCTCCCTGCACCGGATACCCGTAGGTCTTGTGCTTGGTCGTGTTCGTTTCTAGCGTGAGCGATCCGATGCCCTCATTGTCGAAGGTGCCGCCCACGAGCTTGAGCTGCTCGCCTTCCCTCATTTCAATGGTGTTGGGATTCCCGCTGTTGCTGCCCCAGATGGCGCTCTTGACGCTGCTCCCCTGCTGGTCCACGTATTTGAAGGAGAAACCTTTGATGCCGCATACCCCAGGAGATTCGACGCTATAGATGGTGATGCTCTCTAGGCGTTGGGGCCTGCTTTCGGCGTTGATATCCTGAGGGGATCCGTCTGGTGCACCCCATGCACCAACCTTCATCACAACCTAAATGCATCACAAATTCATTAATCAACATCCTGCACATGCATTTCATTTCTCTATACATGTATACATCCATCCAACTCTAGCTAATTGATTCATTGGTATTTAAGCGTGCCATGTTTGTATATATAAAACAGCTACGGTAAAGAAAAAGAGGTTACATGCACATACTACCCATATTTCTTACCGCCATCTTTTTCTGGAGCTACTTCAACTGCAAGTCCAACTCTGAAATGTATGTGTGTGTGAGAGTGTGTTGCGATGGATCGTATGATCAGGCATGGCCGCCTATTTATAGCGAGTTTGCGCCCAACAATGATACTATCTGCATGCTACAGTTGGCATCAATTAGTCACATAGGCTATTAATTGCATGGAGTGAGTAGGTCACTAATTAATAGCTTAGACTTATAGAGTCCGTTGGTTCAATGAATCCTAAGCCTATGACACCCCGCTACCGACTAGATCGTGATGGCGCGCGTTGTGGCGCCGGACCATTTTTTCAATAGATTGTTTGGATTTTCTTACAAATTTATATGGAGGCAACAAAAAGTATCACATTGTTACACCCCATCCATTCTGACAAAGCGACCATAGAAATATTTAAAAACATTGACGCTAGAAATATGTGAACTTCTTCACAAAAAAAATCAATTCATTGCGGTTATTATAGTTGAGAAATATTTCCGAATTCACAAGCTAGCTAGGTTAATCCAAGTTTTTTATCGTGTATTCACATCAATCACAGCCAACAAAAGAAGCACATAATTCTTTTGCGGCTTGATGATCCGGTGTCCTCCTCTTTTACACACCAACATGATCCAGATGGAGCATGGGTGACCACACTGCTTGTTGGCCAGTGGTGATTGTACTATTCCAACTAATTTGTGGTCACGGATTGAGTCTGATGCATTCCCATGGCGCCTGCTGATTGTACCGTTCCAATTAATTGGTGGTCACAAAATGAGTCAGATGCATTCCCATGACACCTATCAAGTTATAGTTGGATTTCTCGTGCTGCAATTAGGCCTTCCGTAATGCATTGTATCTTAGCGTGTTATCCTAGGTATGACTAGGATCTAAGAAACAACCATCCTAATGCATTGTTTCTTAGAGGTTGTATCTAAAATAAGTTGCATTAAATGTTTTGGGGCTAATACTTGCTTGTGATTGGGCTAGCATCTTTTTTTGCCTATGATCTCATGCTAGAGCCGTATGTTATATAAGATACAACTACACTCTCTTTCTTCATTAACTATGGTGCCACATAAGCAAATTGCCTATGATACCGCGCTAAGATACTCTCATTACGGAAGGCCTTAGTTGTTGGTTGCAAAATGAGTCACGTGCATTCCCGTTTACTTAGCCTATGAAGCTAGCTACAGCTGGATTAATTGATCATGGTGCCTCTACTATTCGAATTTATTGCTGGTCTAAAAGAGAGTCAAATACATTCCCATGGCCTTGTTCTTAGGTTTTGCATATTCTCAGTCAAGTTTCTTCTTCTCCGTGCGAAGCGATATGGTGGAAGCCATCATGTTTCTCCATCAGCATGATGATTTACGCTTGGTTGATGTTAGCGAGATGGGCTCACTGTTCGCGGAAGTTATCGTTGCCTCTCATTTTCGAAATGCTGGGTCTAGGTTGCTGGACACATATTGAGGAATCGCAGCCCTCGCAGAACACACTACTAGAAAAAGGCTGTTAGTGGCGCACATGTTTTGGATACTTATGGCGCACTATAGGTGCGCCACTATTATCACGCCACTACTAATAAATAGTAATGGCGCACGCATGGTGCGTCACTGTTAATATACATAACAGTGGCGCATCACCTGGTGTGCCATTACTAGGCCTACAAGTGCGCCACTGCTGTGGGTTACTAATGGCGTATTTTTAGATAATGCGCCACTGAGGTGTTTATTTATGTGGGCCACTAAAATGCAATATGGTGCGTCACTACTATGAATATTAGGAATTATTTTTTTTGCTTTTCTGATATTTGCAGAGGTTACAAAATACATTACAACACAGAATATAAACAGCACAACATATAAACAACAGATTTATCGAATACAATAAAAGATTAGTCTCCGAATACAATTCATCATAGTGATACATATATAAGTGATGTAGAAGTAAGTTATACATATTCTATACAATAGTTTCATAAAATATCATGACATCATCTCGAAAATAGTGATACATAGTGATGTAGAAGTAATCATCATAGTCAATGAGACATCATATAACAAAAGTTGGTCACTAGTCATAACCACAACTCCTCCTCATCATCATCGTCAACTCTAACACATTGTAGCACATCATCACATCATCTCGGAAATAGCTAATAATCATCATAGTCATTACCGCCAATACTATTTAATATCATTTTCGTCAATGAGACATCATATAACAAAAGTTGGTCACTAGTCATAATCACAACTCCTCCTCCTCATCATCATCAACTCTAACACATTGTAGCACATAATAACACATTGTACCTAGGACCTACTCCTCTGCTTAGGTAGAATATCATAAAACAAGATAGACCCTGACTCTCCATTATGGAGAATGGAGATGATCTTGTCTCCAATTCTTGGCCTATGCACAATGTTGCTTCCGAGTAGCTCTCTACGATTGACCATACATTTTTTCCAATCTTTGATTGTCATGACTTCATCGGTTTTAGAAATCCGGTATGGACAGGAGTGATGCAGATACATAGGCTGACCTGGCCGTGCTGGTCGTATCATCATAACATCAACGCGACCTCTTGGTAACATCAGATGAGGCACACAATCTTGCGGGATTTTCTGTTGAAAAACATAGTATTAGCTTTGTAGCTAGCAATGTAGTTTAGTTTTACAAGAATTTATGCAAAATATGCATGGATGTCGTAATAGTAGAAAATCTTACCATGCAATCTCCATGCATGTTACCGTAGTTCACCACGTGCACTGGTGGCACATATTGACCATAATGTTGGGGAGTTTGCTGATAGGTATTGTAATTCTCAAAATTATTGATAAATGCGACAAGAAGATGTTTCACCTTACAAGTTAATTCTGCTTCATCATTGTAGTAATAGGTTCTGCCTACCATTTTCCGTTCATTTTTTGAAGAATGAAAATAAGATATCAATGGAAATAAGTTGTCAACTATTTTTAAATAAAAAATATAAATTACTTAATAAATGTGGTGGAGAAACTCACATAATGGTAGAACTGGAGGCGTACGCACATCGACGATATTACCTTCAATTTCATCTTCCGGACGAATATCAAAGGTGATAAGCATATTAGGCTCAAATGCATAAGCCTTGCATAGTGCTACCCAAGTTTTGCATTCAAAAAAGGAGTAGGTGTCTACATTGTACAATTTTACGGCAAAAGTATAACCATGCTCGGTCCTCAAGTGAACTATCTTTACCTCCATATTTATTTCAGTACTGAAACCAATTTTATCCAACACATAATGTCTTGCATCGCAGGGGATATGCTAGTAGAATAGTAAAAAATAAAAATTATAAGTTGAAGCAAAAGAAGTCATGCTTAATTACGAATAAAGACTTGTCATTGTGACTTACTGTATCCACTTCGAAGTCCTCATCCAGCATGATGCTGAAGCGCCTATCATCAACTAGGTAAGGCGTGTCGCAAAGGCCGTGCTTATCTTGGCTGTATTCGCACATAACGAATTCCTCTTCGTCGTCGGACATTTCCTAAAATAGAGAAAATTTGGGCATGACATTTACTAAAAAGTGGACATATGGAGCGTCTGAAATTTGCCGAAACGGAAATGAATCAACATTCTGACAAAACATAGGCCACTCGGATATAGCAACAATGAACAAGTACAAAAGATGCTGTAAAATAGAGAATATTATGAACAACATCTCATGCCTAACCATATTGCAAAATTTCTTATACCAAAACATAGGCCACTCGGATATAGCAACATTATAAGTCTCTTAACCCCTAGATGCATTGGTAGACCCTCATACCAAAATTACTGATAAACACTACTACTATCTCCTATCCACATATATTACTTTAGATGGATTGAATAACCTTTGGACAAACTTTAGGTGAAAATATTACTATCTACTATAGAGATAGTAACTTAGACTAATAATTCTACGTAGTTGCACCATTCATCCATCCATCTAGCAAGCAACTAGCACCACTAATCCATCCATCAAGCAAATCATATACGGAGTACTACCTACCGTCAGCATACATCCATCTATCCACCATCCATGTGTGTAACTAGTAGTACAAACTATATTTACATTTCTGCCATATGAACACACCTATAATAAAATTATTTCTGCCATATCAACACAATACTATCAATACATCTATATGAAAATTTTGTCTGCCATTTCATCACAATACAATCAATACATCTATAGAACACATCATAGCAAATCAGAGGAGCTGCTCACAGGAGAAAACCACTTCCAAAAAATCAGAGTCGGGCCATGGGGAGGGGGGATGAGGGTGGGGCGCCGTTCGCCGGAGTGGGTCGCCGGAGGGGCCGGACCGGGCTAGGAGCTCGCGGCGAGGGAGGGATGGACCCGTAGGGAGGAAGGAGGCGTTGGGATCGGGCCGAGGGAGGGGTGGAGCCCGTGGAGAGGGAGGAGTCGTCGGGTTTGGGCGGAGGGAAAGATCGCCTGAGATGGCCTCGGCGGCCGCGGCGACGGCGGTGGGGGGCGAACCCTAGAAGCAGCGAGCGACAGAGGAGAGAGAGGAGCCTGGTCGAGTGCGTGAGGAGCCTGGGGTCGGGTCGAGTGTGGGAGGAGCCTGGGGTCGGGTCGGTGGCATTTTGCATGTAATAAGAGCAAAGATTGTTAGTAGTGGCGCACCGTAGGTGTGGTGCGCCATTACTAGTTAAAACTAGTAACGGCGCACTTTCCCCTGGTTCACCACTGCTAAGTCTGGAAAGGGTGTGGGACGAGGACAAAAACTAGTAATGAGCACCGCACAACAGGTGCGTCATTAGTAATATGGCAAATAATGGTGCACCTATATGTGATGCGCCACTACAATATAGCAGTGGCGCATCACATACATGATGCGTCATTAATGTCCATATTAGCTATAGCCGTTTTTCTAGTAGTGACATGATCACCAGCGACACTAGGGGAATGCAGTGTCTCGAGGGATGGCAAACTTCATATATTGTCCGACGGAAGTTCCGGTGCAAGCACATGAGGCGAGTGTCAAAACCAGATTGCGAAGGGGCCAATGCATGTATGTTTATCTCTTAAGTTTCAACTTTGAATGACATGTTTATTCTTATCCTGATGATTGCAGTGGGCCACCCGCACTAGTAGGAAATATCTTAGCAGTGGCCTGGCAATTTGGCCCTTAGTGGCCTGATTTAGAACCGCCACTGATTATGCGACAGGTAATGGCTACTGGTGGTGTGTGGGATCACACGCTACTGATAACAAGTTATTAGTTGTGTGCTTTCGTTTGCGCACGCCACTGATAAAACCAATTCTAGCGGCGTGACCGTACAATGCACGTCACAAATATCTATAGCATGCGAGTGGCGAGCCATTTATGTCATACACCCTTGCAAGATATATGAAAAACAAAAGAAATCATGGACGACGATTTGGTTGTCCTCTTAAATCTCCACGATGATGCACGGGAGGGAATCGCTCGGGTCGACGCCAGATTCCCTCCGGCTGGCGCTGCCTACTAGTGAGAGGGGTGTGACCCAAACCTCACGTCGCATAGCCGGGGACAAGTGCCATTTGCACATGCTTCGCTTGATTGCAGCGGTCCGTAATCTTGGATAACCCGACAAATAATCATATTTGAGAATACGAAATGAAGCAGCAGTAAGTGTTCCACTGACAATAAAAATGTTCATTTATGCTTATGTAATCATATTTTTGTTACTCTACCCAATTTACCTAAGGGCATCCCATTTATGGTATTTAGTATAGCAGTTACTTGATTTCCTAATTAATTGAAATCCTTGTTAGCACTCTTCTCCGTGACTATGATACACTGCATACAAGAAGTGTCTAGGTGCACCAAACTCGCGTAATTCTTCTATGTTGCGGAACATGGTGGCCTGTTGGTAGAGAGGCACGTGAACATTTCATTAATGCACCATGTATACAATCTATAATGACAATTCATATCCCATGTTGCATGTTCGTTTTTGCCATGGCTTATTATTTGTCTTGGCACTATGGATTGGTTTTATTTACTGAATACATGGATGTGTATGTTGTCATTCCAAGCCAATTTGTGTATGTTAACCTTACTTTTTTTTATCTTAGTATATATGCGACTTTCAATATTTATTGACTAATATAAGGTTATATTTGTACAAGTATAATATATTTTATGTGCCCATATATATTATAAAATCCTAACTAGGTGACTATGATACACTGCATACAAGAAGTGTCTAGGTGCACCAAACTCGCGTAATTCTTCTATGTTGTGGAACATGGTGGCCTGTTGGTAGAGAGGCACGTGAACATATGCACCAAACTCACCTTCCTTTTTTATCTTAGTATATATGTGACTTTCAATATTTATTGACTAATATAAGGTTATGTTTGTACAAGTATAATATATTTTATGTGTCCATATATATTAAAAAATCCTATCAATTATCGTATAAATAGACGGGCACGGCAACGAGCCAGCAACCCTTGTTCCTTGCTCGCGCTTATGTGTATGCACGCTGCACCCAGACCAGTCAATCGGCTGGGTCTCTTCATATTGGACCTAGTCAATCGATCACCATGCACGCGCGCCCCATGGTTGGACGCATGCACCCAAGAAGCCCATCCAATCCCTTCTCTTCTAGCTATGCCCATTCATGCAGCCAGGCACGCCTTTGATAGGTAGGGTGGTTTCGCCGGTTCGCCTGCGGACTTTGATAGTTTTGGCCGTTTTTCCTATATGAGGACAATTTTTTAGATGGGTTCTTTTTACCGTCCCGTCTGAGGCTATCACAAGAGGCCCGGCGGCGTCCGAGGTCACGGGTCCTGTGGAGCGGGGGACCGTCCCGGCTGGATCTAACTTGTCGCACTAGGGTTGCAGCGGCGGCGCTCCCACGGGCGAAGAAGACGAGCAATGCATCTTGTCGGCGAGGAGACTCGTCGGCGCAACAGATGGAGGACCAGAGCCTCAGCCGCCTTGCAAACTCATCTCCTGCTATCAAGCCAAGAGTCGTTGGTAGGACGGGATGCTAGTAGGGGTCCTGGCAGAACCTGCTCCGGTTCGTCTAGGCTGATCTGAGGGAGCGCATGAGAGAGAGAGGGGGAGGGAGGGAGGGAGAGAGAGAGAGAGAGATAGATAGATAGAGAGAGAGAGAGAGAGACTGACTGATGGGGCAGGGTCGGTTGACCCGAACCAGCCCACTTAAGTGGATGGACCCACTGTCAGAAGGGCAGAAGGGTAATTTGATAAATCTAGTTAAATTCAAATAACGTTCAAACTTCAATGATTTGCTCACAAAATTCTACACACCCAAAAATAAATAAAAATATGCTACACACTCCTAAATTTATGAGCAATTTTAATATAACTTTTGTTTTGTGCTTAAAGAAAACTTTTCTTTCAATGAAAAATTCAAAGATCCTTAAGTGGAAATGACTTGAAATTATTTTTATTAAAATTAATTTCTTGAGGAAAATATATGGGAAACTTTTTATAAAGGTCAATTATATGAACTACTTGAATTTCAAATCATAACAAGTTTATTCCTCATTATAAATGTTTATGAAACCCTAATAATACACATTTACTTAGGAAAAATTCTCAAAAACACTTTTAACTCAAATTTTGGGGATTAAAAAAGGACATCTCATTATATGCATAATAGTATGAATTTGGATATTAAACATTGTCGTATCAGACAATGATGCTGATTTTCAGAACCCGAAGTTCGCGGGTCACTCAAAGATTTAGACTTCACTTTATCTCAGTCTCAAGGAAAGTTCATTCTTGCATATCAACTAAAGTATTTTACTACAGTACTTTTAAAAACTTTATTTTATTTCTGCTTGATTGATTGGTTGGTGAAACGACAGACTGATTGTTGTGGTGGAGGTCACATCCTACCGGAAAGTTAGGACTAATAACAATTGTTCCACGGCTTATAGAGCGCCGTATTTACGCGTCAACCAAAGGTTCTGGTATGGGCCGGAAGGGTCATAAGTATCTTCTTCCTTATAACATATTCCCGGATACGCTGCCTGGTTGGGTCATTGATACAACCAACGTGCGTGGGAACGCCGTGAACTTTCCCCGACGGGTCCGATGAAGGTAGTGATGTCTCGGGTGGGGTGACAAAGATGGATTGGGGCCCACGTAGGCCAGGGATCTGATCTGTCACGACAAGGGCGAATGTGTGGGGTTGAAGAATACTCGGAATGTATCCAAGAATCTCAGACATGACAAACCACACTCTGGAGTGTGAAACTTGTATCAGGGGTAATGCTACTTTTGGGAAAGGTGGCGCACCTCTGCAGAGTGTATCAAATTGTGACAGTTACATCCGTGTTCCCGAAAGAAACTATGTTCGCGGTGGAAAAGGAACCTTAACTGATTCTCAAACCCGTGAGGGCTGACTAAACTTGTTGTGTGACCCTCGTTACTCAACCCATCCATTGACCCTTTGCTTAGATTTTGAGGAGGTCAACAATGATGTCAACGATCAGAGCACCGAAGGCCCCAGGAATTCTAGTACAAAGCGCCAGATCTATGCGCAGGAGTAGAAGGAGTCGACTACATCATCGCATACGGAACTGATGACAATAGAGAAGATGAATCAGAGGAGTAACTGAAAGTGAGAGTAGACTAGTATTACAAGGTAACCTAGTCGAGCAGCTCTAGTATCTAAATTGTTGGGCTATCATGTTTCTCAGTTAGCTTTTACAAGTGTTAGGTCAACTATCTCAAGTTGAGTACGTACCGTTTGATCTTTATTAGATGTCTGAGGAAGAGGTTGAACAGTTTATGCACTTTTGGCTTGTAATATTAAGCGTTCTGTAATATTAGTGGACCGCAATATTTCTGTTGTACTACTCTGAGGGATGTAATATTTATGCAGAAGGACTTCCATGAGTGTTATGTCAATGAATTGTGCACTACGCATGCAGGGTTGTACGGGGTCACCGTGCCACCCCTCTTGTCGCCGACGAGACTGTCAGACGTGAGAGGAGAGGGGGACAGGGGCGGCGGCGCTAGGGAAGCCTTAGCTTGGTGGGGTGAGAGAGTACCCGTTTGTGACTGACCCACTTCTGTCCAAATCATATGACCTATTTTTTGGTTCTCAAGTAAAAGTGACCATTTATAGATTACTATTAGAACGCACGTGCGTTGCTACGGGCTACAATGTATGTAAATAAATTAAAAAATAAATAAATAAGGTCATCTTCAAGGTCGAGGTTTATTTCTCACTCGTACGTTCGAGCGTGTTCAGACATCAAACAGGCACACTGTCTACAAACTCCGGGCTCCCTCAAATAGAGTCCATGTGTTAGCGAGAATGTGGTTGTCCAGACTATCCACAATGTTATCTCCAAACATGCGATCCCGACTCAAAAACGTCACCCCATGACGCGCTCTTCCATTTTCATGCCGAATTCTCCCCTTGTCCCTCGGTTTCCCTCCATAGCAGGACAATTCTCATTGGAGCCCTCTTCTTTAAAATCGGATGACACCCATCTCACCTTCGTCATGGCTTCCTATTTCCTTCACACCCTAATTCCTCATGCATCGCCAAGGAGGAGTCCCCCACTAGCTATCCCGCTCTCCTTCCTAATCACCACCCCTAGTATTCATGTTGATATACCACCGGCATCAAAGAGGCCGAGGTTTGCACCGCCTATGATGCCCGCGAACCAATAAGGAAGATCAGATGTCTCATGTGCCATTGTTACCGTGTCCTTTATTAACTCATGAAGCAAAACCGCTTGCTCATGCAATTTGCTCTACAACTTCGTTAAAATTGAATACTCCAATCGAGCCATCTGGAACAAATCGCACTACAGGATCAACACCGCAAATCATTACCGACAGAAACTTATACAACAAGCATCATTTGGTTAAAATAAAACACCACACCTAAAGAAAATGCCTACATAATAGATCATTTGACATATACACCTCCACCATCACTTACAGTCATAGCCGCTCCGTACTACAATGACATCATGTGCAGCGTGTCCGTACTACGTTGATGACTCAGAATCTCCTTCACTGCGGTTATCTACACAATCGATTACTACGCCGGTCTTCTTCAGGTAATGAACCTTGGTGTGGTCTTGCAGGAGATTGTGCCGACCCCAGCTTGTCATGTTCTTCTACTTTCAGTAGAGCATCATGTTTGAGCTAAGAATGAGGCCTTCAATCTGACCAAAGGAAATTCTCAAGTATGGTCAGGAGATAATACTTGTGGCACTAAAACTATGCTCTTGCGAGGAACTTTGGAAGTGCATATTTATCGAACTGATAAATGTTCTGCTACAGACCATAGCATAGATGCTACGTCTACTGCTCCCCTGAAATGGCATGAGATGATTGTGCCATTTCGCATTACAGGAATATAAGCTGACTAACTGCTAGTGAGTAAGATATATGTAGCGCGTAGCAAACCCCCTACAATGTACATTCCTTCTTTTTTATATCACACTACAAAAATAACAGTGCAAAATAAATAAAAATATGTAGCAAATTGGATGGCAGCCTGCAAATATTCTTGTAACTTAACAAGAAAGTATGTGACATATCACGTTATATATTTTCTTCAAGCAGATATGGACAAAGAACATGTTGTATATTGTCCCAAATCTTCCGGGCAGAGGGTATTG